>NW_026999411.1:600000-840369 GCF_037126465.1 Ornithodoros turicata
TTTTTTACTGTTCTTCAAAATGGGGGAAGAAATCGGAATGGGCGCACAGCGGCGCAGGAAGTTCAACATTTAGGCTTTTTGTAGCAGAATGTAGCAGGATCTCGCGTGGGCGCAAAAATGCGCAATCGGCGCAGCAATCACACCCCTGGGGGTTGTTTATGTGTCGGGTTCTTTGTTATCGCATGGGTTATGTAAGCACAGTGTAAGCACAGCACGGACACGACGACGATGAGCGCGTGACAAAGAGAACAGTCTGAATTTCCTGTACGCAAGGGACTACCAATAAAAGATGATCCAGGTACATCGGTGTTCGCTTATGCTTATAAGCCATCAGAAACTCACGGAAACTCGGATCTAACACTGGCGACGAGACGGAAGCAGGATGGCAGCGACTGAGGCATATTCAGAACAGTTTCAAGGTATCGACTGGGCCACATGGAGCTTGACCTTCTTTTTCGAAGCGCAAGGAATCACAGACCCTGTTAAAAAAGGGCTCAACTGCTTACAAGGTGCGGACCCCAGACGTTTGCGACGATTCGAGCTTTGCTCGCTCCTCGGAGCTTGCATGACGCCACGTACCAGGAGATTGTGGAACTGCTCCGGAAGCACTACGACCCGCAACCCTCCGAGGTTTTCAGCAGCTGCAAATTCCAAAGGAGAGATCAACAAGCTGAGGAATCCATTAATACCTATGTCACAGCACTGCGTAAACTTGCAGCTGACTCTAACTTCGGTGCTGCGTCCACGCCGACAGGAACAGCGGTGGAAACAGCGGCGTCATCAACAGGTGCTGGCACCGCTACGTCACCGGCGACTTCGTTCACGATGCTTCCGCTTGATATTATGCTCAGAGATAGGTTTGTCTGTGGCATAAAGGATGGCAATCTGCAACAACGACTATTTGCGGAAAGGGACCTAACGTTCAGCAAAGCACTGGATTTTGCGTTGCGGGCAAAAAGTGCAGCGGCTGAGCAACATGGCGTGAAAGCATCTCGCGAAGAAGTACACAAAGTAAAGCTCCAACAGAGAGACGGCAATAGGACAATGAAAAACCAACGCAAAGTTAGTTGCTACCGTTGTGAAGGGGCAGACTTTGCAAGAAACTGCAAGTACAAGAGTGCCCGATGTAGATTCTGCAAGAAGGTGGGCCACATTGAAGCTGCATGTCGTAAGAAAAAAGCAGCTGGAAAAAGCGACACCAACCTGTTGACAGAAGACGATGATGGAGCAACATCACTGGATGATCTGTACCAAGTCGCGCCGAAGGTATCGAACTCCAAGTTCTTAACAACGTTACTCGTTAACGAGAAGCCAGTACAGTTCGAAGTGGACTCTGGCGCGGCTTGCTCACTCATTGGCGAGGAAATGTACAAAAAGACATGGCCAGAGAAGCCGCCCCCACTAGTTCCGGGAACTGTACAGCTCAAAACATGGTCGGGTGAGGGGCTCGACATCTTGGGATCCACAGCTGTCGTGGTCCAGTCCAGGAGGAAGAAGTGCATGTTGCAGCTATTAGTAATAAAGGGATCAGGAGCAAGTCTGCTTGGCAGAAATTTGTTTCGACCACTACAGATCGAAGTAAGCGGAATCAACTATGTCAACGGCGACTGCCTAGAACGAATACTCGAGGAACACAAAGAGGTGTTCGGAAAGGACATCGAAGGCCACAGAGGCGATCGGGTAGACATCCAGCTTCAGCATAGAGCAACGCCGAAATTCTGCAGGGCAAGGCCTGCGCCATTTGCCCTACAGGAAGCCGTAGGCGCAGAACTACAATGCCTGGAACAGCAGGGGATCATCGAGCCGGTTCAGCATTCCGAGTGGGCAACTCCGGTGGTGTGCGTTCGGAAAAAGGACAACACCACACGACTATCGGACTATCAGAGCACAATTAATGCAGCAGCGATGAAAGCGGATTACCCACTGCCTACGCCAGACGAGGTGATGAGCAAACTGTAAGGTGGCACGCTCTTTTCCACGTTGGACATGACACAGGCCTATCAACAGTTGAGAGTGACAGAGACAACGGCACAACAGTTGACCATCAATACTTAAAACTTCAGACTGGGCCTGTTGGTAAGGCATGGCAGAATAAAAGCGCTAAAAAGACGAGGACAACGGACACACAGTTAGCTAACTGTGTGTCCGTTGTCCTCGTCTTTTTAGCGCTTTTATTCTGCCAGACCATCAATACATTGAAAGGCCTGTACAAAGTCAAGCGGTTACCATTTGAAATAGCAGCAGCTCCTGCTGTATTTCAGAGGTTTGTCGAGAAGCTTCTAGCTGGCATTGACGGCATCGCAGTCTACCTAGATGACATCATTATGAGTGGAGCAGACCAACAACAGCACAATCGATGGCTGGAAACAGTACTGGCAAGACTGGAAGACTCCGGACTGAGACTTAAGAAAACAAAGTGCAAATTTGCACGTACCGAAGTGGAATTCTTAGGACATAAGATCACAGGTTCGGACGTGCAGCCGACAGATGCAAAAATACGGGCGCTACTGAAAGCTCCTGAGCCAACCTCGAAAGAGGCCTTACAGTCATTCCTCGGGATGTTAGTCATCTATAATCGTTTTTTGAAAGACAGAGCAACTTCGGCAGCACCACTCTATAAACTGCTTGCGAAAAACGCAACGTGCAAGTGGACCAGGGACTGCATCTGAGGCGCTCAAGGAACAGATTTGCCATGCTCCTGTGCTGGCCCACTACGACCCACACAGACCACTGATACTATCATGCGACGCTTCGCCGTACGGCGTGGGTGCGGTACGGGCGCAAAAAGACAATGAAGGCAACGAAAGACCTGTCGCTTTCGCATCCAGGACGTTGGGACGAGCAGATAGAAATTACTCCCAACTAGACAAAAAGGTCTGGCAATCGTGTATGCGGTCGTACATTTCCGCATGTACTTAGCGGGTCGACAAGTGCTAATATACACTGATCACAAGCCGTTATTCGGGATCCTCGGAACTATGAAACCTGTGCCACAGTTGAGGTCGCCCCGCATGCTGAGATGGTGCGTTAAGCTTGCTGCCTATAGCTACGATCTAAGCTATCTACAGGGAAAGCTGAACTCGAATGCCGACGTTTTGAGCAGGCTGCCGTTGCCGTCTACAGATGATGAGCCGTGCCACCCAGCGGATGTGCTAATGTTCGAAGAATTAAGCCGTCCTCCCCTAACGGCAGAAGAAATCTCGTCAGCAACGGAGAGCGATCCAGTTCTTTCCGAAGTGTAAAGCGCTATTAAAGCAGGGACGTTGTACAAGTTACGAGACGCACAGTTTCGCCAGTTTCGGGCAAGAGCCACGGAATTTTCCTTGCACAGAGGCTGTATTCTGCGTGGGGGGAATATGTTTAATGCAAAGTAAGAAGAAGGAAAGGGAAAGGGAATTCTGCGTGGATCAAGCGTGGTCATTCCACAAAGCAAAAAGAAGCAGTCGCTTGAGTTGGTGCACGCTGGTCACCGTGGCATTTTGGCTATGAAAGCCTGTGCTCGGAGTTACATGTGGTGGTGTGGTATCGACAACGACATCGAGGAGATGGCCAAGACGTGTATCAGTTGCGGGAAGAATCAGAAGTCTCCCGCGAAGGTAGTACAGGCAGAGTGGACTCGACCCAGCAGCCCATGGCACACCGTTTATCTAGACTTTGCTGGACCTATTCGAGGTATCACATTCCTAGTAATAGTGGATGCCTATAGCAAGTGGATGGAGGTCCGGCAAGTGGAAAGTCCAAACTCGGCTACCGTGATAAGAGTGCTCCGCTGCCTCTTTGCGACATTTGGAATTCCGCAAAAAGCAGTGTCGGATAATGGAACTGCTTTTGTGTCCGAGGAGATAAAGGAATTCTACCGGAGAAACGGGGTTAAAGGGGTTGTGAATCCAAATCCAAATATTACACAAAATGATGTTTGACATGTTGATCTATTGGTGCCAAACATCTCCGTCGAAACCCTTTCACGCTGCGCTTCCGCGCCACCAAGTTATGACGCTTTGAATATGAGGAGATCCTTTCACTCTTAGCTCGCCTCCTCCTCGCCCGATCTCGGTATGACGTAGTACCGAGCGCGCCACGGAAGTGCAGAGTTCCCGTCCTCATGACGACTCCTGGAAACAGGGCCGCGACGAGCGCTGGGAGGCGACGCGGCGAAGTGAAATGACCGGAAGGGCTATGACGTAGAGCCATAAAGCCACCGGTCAAGGCGTCACATCCCGCCGACTTCATGGAGCTGCCCGGCACCGTTTGGCGCCACGGTCGGCGGGGGCCTCAAAAATTTGAGATTTTCAAAACTCTGTAGCATGAAAAATAATAGGAGGTGGGAGGTGGGACTTTGAGTACGGAGTGCGTGGAGTGAGGCGAACAGACTCTGCCAGAGACAAAGGTCTATCCGTGTGGTTTCTCAACCCCTTTAAGTGCGTCACCGCAGCACCTTATCACCCTGCTACCAGTGGGCAAGCAGAAAAAATGGTCGGTTATTTTAAACGGGCACTGTCGAAAGAAACATCGGGAACGCTGGCTACGCAAGTTTAAAGGATATTGTACAAGCAACACACAACGTGTCACGCGACAACGGGGAAGACCCCCGCAAGACTGATGTTCGGGCGAGAATTCGGCCCTCGGCTCTTGATGGTATCCTACCGAAACGTCACACCAGTCAGCTCGATAAGCTACCAGAATCAAGGACACTCCATGAAGGTGACGTGGTGCTCATCAGAAACTTCAGGACCAAGCCAACATGGGTGCAAGGAGACGTGACCAGAAGAGTGGGTCGCCGTTCGTGGATGGTGCCCACAGAGGACGGCGAGTGCCGCCGTCATATCGATCACATTAGGCTACTCCGAGGTAAGGGACAACTGTTGGACACTGGCACTTCGCCTCTTCTGGCTTGGGACATAGGCGATGCTGAGGATCAAGTTACCAGGAACGAGGAAACGTCGTCCGTTCCACCTCTATTGGAAGGACGGCCTAAGCGAGTCAGAAGGAAACCAGATCGATATGGAGACTTTGTTTCGGAATAGATTCATTGTGGTTTGGGTTTTAATCTAAGGGGAAGAAGGTGTTATGTATGGGGTTGTTTATGTGTCGGGTTCTTTGTTATCGCATGGGTTATGTAAGCACAGTCCGGAGACGACGACGATGAGCGCGTGACAAAGAAAAAAGTGCGCTGGCCAAGCCGGTACTGTTTGTACGCAGGGGACTACCAGGATAAGGTAATCCAGGTACATCGGTGTTCGCTTATGCTTATAAGCCATCAGGAACTCATGGAAAATCGGATCTAACACTGTTTTTAGTTCCCAGTCTTTTACGAATTGAATTTTTATACCAAGAATGGTCTCCAGCGTCCTGCCTGACCACAGATCAACAATGAAGTGCAGGCTGTGACCCGAACAGGACTGGATGAGGTCGCGTAGCGCGGGCTCTGCGCACTGGCTTGCCAAGTCCTCAAGCGTGCGGCACACCATACGCGGCGAAATCACATTGGCCTCCGGCCTCAGGAGCGCCACTAGTCTTTTAAATCCGAGACCCCTTGTTACATTTATACGCAGTCCGTCTAATGCCACCATTTCCGCGATGGTGACGTTGAACCTCCTTTGAAAGGCGTCTGTCGGAGTCAGTTTCCTCTGTGTACTACGCTGCCTAAATGCTGCGATGTGATCCAAGGTGTTGTGTTTCTTTATCTGTCCTTCTTTATATTCAGTGGCGTGCTTGAGCTGAAAGAAGAAGACACAGCAACACAGGCCGCACAAAGCGTGTCTTTTGAAGTTCGTGCTGGATATGCTGAACCCCTGCTTTTCTTGAGAACAGTGGCGGCAAAGCAGCACCGTTTTCCTACAGTCCTTCGAACTTCCAACATAATCATACTGGTCCCTCAAGTTCTCTGGGACGCCAAAGTCTGGCAAAGAAATAAGCTGTTCCTTGCGTTTCTCTGAGGGCTCACCCATTCCCGTAATCAAATTTAATGCTCGCACCATGCGGTCGGTGTCTACACTGTAAGGTCCAAGGCGAAAGTGAACTTGACGCCACTCTGGCTTTCGTTTCAGTTCCAAACAAACAGGAACGCGCAACAGACGACAACCACGCATGCGGTGCATGTAGTGACCCTGGCGCCTAGGCGTCTTTCGCTTGAGACGCAGTTTGATCTCGCGCCCTTGAACCCGTGTTTCGCTTTGGACATTGGGCGCCCCTTGAAGGTAAGGAAGTGATAATTTCTCCTATTTATTCGGCTGTACTAGAGATGGCAGCTGCGATGTGAATACTTGTGTCCGGCGAGACTTCAACTGTCGATGTCAACTGCACAGTTTCCGGCATTGTGCTGTGCCTTTCCAATACGCATTCCTGGCTGGATGCTTGTGAGCGCGATCTGGATCCTCTATCTGGTTGGCTATCCAGACATCCAAAGCGCAGTTGTATGTGCCACCCAAGGCACAAGAAAGCGACTGGCGAAAGCTCGCTCACTGCACTCACGCTCATTCTGGCCGTTCTGGTGACTTAGCTGACCGCGAGTGAGCATCCAGCGAGCTAAACTCGAAGAAGGTGAGCATGAGTGAGCGAGTGATGACTTGCTGGTCAATGAGCAGGAATGAGTGAACAATGAGTTGGGTGAGCATTAGTGAGCGAGGGATGAACCTGTGAGTGTGCATGAGTGAGCGGGCAATGAGCTGAGTTGCTGGTTAGTGAGCAGCGGTCCAAAGTGCCGACCTCTGGTTCGGACTGCTCTACACTTCCCTGCATATGTCAGAATGTTATGGTCGTTTTCGTTGTCATATTCTACTGTTATTGACACAGTGCTGCTTGGAATTAGTTATGTCGAAAATGTGAACACAATTAGTTGGAATGACTGCAAGTCATCTCATGCAAGTGTATTGCCAATTAACTTCGAAGAAAACATGTGTGCATGCCCAGTAAATGTTAAAATTGAGCGTTGGTAGGCATCGTATATGGAACAGCTGATTGGAGCGACGAGAGTGTATGCGTTCATGTCGCAGTTTATTACCAATTGCGCGCTGCAAAACCGCGGTGTCATCGCCTTTTTTTAATATATCAGGAGGAGAAACTTTTATCCAATTCTATTACTTTCAACATGCAACTTGCATACTTGTACAATGTCGTTCGAAACAGGGGTCGAAATGCAGAGCAAGACTTTGGTATACCATGTATAATCATTACAATAACTATATCAATCTCGTATTCCACGTGTGTACCAAGTTTCTATATCCTTCGTACACAATTCTTTTTTACGGTGTCTATCTCACTTCTGTATTCCGCTTGCCTAAAGACCTTTCTATACGGTTAAACAACAACTTTATTTAGGAGTAATGGGTGGGGAGTTTCATCGCCGGGGGGGATACTCTATACGGTTTGTATATGTTTCTTTTATACCATCTCAATGTCAATTTTGTATTCGTCCTGCATGAAGACTTTTGTATAAAAATTGTATTCGCTTTTGGCAATAGACATAGAGTTGATATACAATTATATAGAAGTATATACATACTATATACCTGGTATATAGGCCATTTTGATAAGGGTAGGGTTCCCCCAGGGACGTTGTAAGCAGAGCTCGAGGTAACTCGTTACTGTAACTAAGTTCCTTTTTTTGGTAACTTGTAACTTAACTCGGTACTTTTGCGCCGTGGTAACTTTCAGAGGAACTCGTTCCTTTTTCAGGTAACTTTGTCAAAGTAACTTAAATGTCAGCTACGCCGATTTCCCGATGTGTTGAAACGGTTGTGATATTCAGAACGAGCACATCCAACTTCCCCCGAAACGCACCTTCGTTTTTCAATTTTGTCTTCCTATTACGAAAATTAATTCATCAAAGAAACCAAAACAAGCCATGGGCGCAGCCATTTTTGTGACGTAGATGGGATAAACCTGCTCCATCTACGTAGATAGAGAATCGTGCGTCTGATTGGATGAAAGCTGAGGCTTTCTCTGACTTCCCTGGCGTCTTCTCCCGTTTGCGAGGAAATCCAGTTATGGCCGCCGGCTACGATGAGCGTTTCGTCCGACGTAATCCCGAGAGCTATTGAACGATGGAAACAACAACCGCGAACTCACCTCAACATCATTTTCGGCGTGAAACTGTGATCATGTGCTCGAGAACTTCGCAGTTCAACCGTTCGGCTGCCATTCACGTCAACCCGTTTGCTGCTTTTACTACAAGTGCAGGAATGGGAGCGATTGAGCAACAACGTGAGACTTTGTGATCGTTTGAGCATATACCTGCAGAGGACTGGTCTTCAAATAAAGAAGGCCGTATTTCTGCCCATGTACGTCGTGCGATTGCCAGGCTTGTTACACGAGATACATATATTGTACAGCATCATAGCGCGACTGCAATGAACGACGTAGGAATGTATCGTGACCACTCGAACTGCATTCGTTGAACCATTCGTCGGTTATATGAAAGTGTTCATTAGAATTGCCCCGCACAAAAAGTGTTGGATGTAGTTTTGTAGTGTGTTGTTTATCTCGTAGAGCGCATCGCGGCATGTAGGTCGAGAGCCCTTATACGTATTTTTGCATGTTTACTTGAGGGTGCGCATTGTTCGATACCACACAGGCCATATTTCATTCATAATAGTTTCGCAAATAAACACGTATGGAGTTGATTTCATATTGCTTTTGAGTTAGGCACAGTGTCTTCAGATCAGGGTATATGTACCCTGTTTGCTGGGCCCAACAGATGTTATTAAGGGTAGTGCAACATTTCCCACTTCTTGAACCATGCTAACATTGCCAGAATAAGGAACATTACACTGTGCTGTGTATTCCACACTCAGTCGTCTCGCGACGTAAACCCCCAATTATTATATTTGGTACTCCACATGTTCAACCAGTCAGCACTTCCCATATCCTATTTTTTTAAACATGTGCTTAAAATTGCACAACTGCCACTCAAGTAACTTTGCCACCAAATTAGTCAGTGACAAAAGGTATATGTATTTTATCACAAATTTAATAACCTTAGTGGAAATGTTTGATGTTGTCCTCTGCCTTGTACGGTGCACTTCATAGCAAAATACACAATAGTCCAAATGTTTTCCTTGTCCCCAAATGCCCTGTCAAAGCTGAAAGACTCTTATCAAAATGGGGAAGCGGGCTTGCTTGTCCAGAGAAACAAATATAAAACTGCAGTGCTCAACGTAAATAACTGCATGCTCAGCAACTAAGGCTGGTGATGCCGAAGACCTAATATTTCTAGGTTAAAAGGAGAAAGGACCACTGCAGCGTATTAATGTTGTTTCAAAAGTATAACACCACAAAATTTGTGAGAGTCAGTTGGTGTATTTAGTTATGTTGGTCACCTCCTGCACCAATTTTTAATAAAATTCAAATGCGTTGCTACCAACCAGGACCTAAGCCTGACCTATGATCTAATAATAATAATAGTATCTCTCTATGACCTATACTAACCTTCACCACTAGTTTGGTCTAGGTTTCACACGTGGCTTCTAGTGAGATTCATCCTTGCGCCAGTAAAGTCAAACCAAATCAAATCAAAAATTCTAGTGAGATTCGGAGCTGCTCTGTAGAGCTGACAGGAGACTTGCAGAGTAGAGAATTTTTTATTTATATTTTCCAAAGAACATGTAAAACACAATGTGCTGTACCAACTGTATTCAAAGAAATACAAACATACTTTGTTTTAGCTATGTGCATATTAGCAGATTATAGGTGACCGATGACACACAATGGGCGTCAAGGGTGAGAACACAAGAATACTACCACTGCAGGCACTGTCCTGAAATTCGAAGTCACCATTTGTCAGAAAGCAATGACCACGCACACCCTCAGGATCATATTGAGCTCCTTCCATTATTATTTTTATTGACAGCATGTTGGCTGCCATCCAGTCCATGAAAGTGGCCCTTATCGTTGAAAGAACGGTTCAACAGCAAGCTAGCTGGTGATAGTGTCCATGATGGCGAGACCTGAAGAGGAGATACAAGAAGGGACATAAACAAGCTATGTTGAGACATTGTGTATGTCCCTTCCTATCCCTCGTCTCAGGGTTTTTCGCTATGGACCTTCATGATATTTCCTTCGGCAAACTTTACATATTTTTATGTAGAATTGTGAAGGTACAGCCAGGCGCTGTTAGCAAATCACACAGTACTTTTCTTGAATCAAGAATCCATAGAAAGTACACAGTCATCTTCAGCATTGCACACATCTATGGGACATGTTAATCACTGTGACATGGAATGTCACAGACATGTCATGGAGGCCGGCACATGATTAGTGGTGGTGAACAGACAACTATTTGTCATAGTTTAGGCATAAAAAGCAGTTTTGTCACCTGCATGTTGAGACAGATGTATCTCTACATACTTTGCCATGACACAAATATATGAAGCAACCAATGTACCCTCTACTTTATTATGGTTATTAGTCAACACTGCCAAGAACGTGGGAACACAGTCTTGTACCACCTACACTCTTCAAAATGACCTTCACACACGACACATTGTAGGTCAACGAGACTCCAGAATGATGTCCTCTCCCTCCCCATTGGCTGAAAACATTTTTCTACTACTTTACATAAGGGGAAGCTAGTACAAGAAACGCACAGATTCCTTTTTTGAGCAAATCAGTATTCAGAGCATTACCATACTGTGGTAGGCCTGCAGTGCATTACGTGGTGCAGCACACACTGTAAAAAATTTCACCGTAGAACATGTCCACCGTTCTAATGACAGTCTTCTCCGGTTTTTCAAACTGCCATTTCCCATTGTGCTTTATTGTATGACACAGTATTTCTAAATCTTTACTGTAGTTTACTGGTTGTAGCAGAAAAAAGACACCACTGTTTTCGATCACAGGACGCAAGCCATAAGTGCTATACGGAAGCAGTACATGCTGCTCTCTAGCAGTTGTTAGTGTTTGGACATGGTATGGTGCATGCAGGGTGAATTCCATGGTTAAAATATCCAAACGTGAACAACTGTTAGATTACATGATGTAGAATGCTCTATAGTACAGTAAAACCTTCAAAGTCGGACACCTCCCTACCTCGGACAACTCCGCATGATTTCATTGCACGGGCAGGCTCCCATTGAAACTACATGGGGACGAAATTCTCTATGTCAGACACCTCCCTATCTTGGAAGTAGGATAGGGTTTTCCCTGCAAAGTCGGACAAAACCCTGGCCAATTTACCTCAATATCGGCCCATCTTTGCACCAAAAAGACCCAAAATGAGCCAGTGGCCTTTACTTTTGCCCCTTTTTTCCCCTATACTGGTCTCAGCATTTTGTTGCTTTAGTTTTTAGAGTCCAAAAACCTATGTCGGACACCTCCCTATCTTGGAAGTAGGATAGGGCTTTCCCTGCAAGGTCGGACAAAACCCTGGCCAAATTACCTCAATGTCGGCCCATCTTTGCACCAAAAAGACCCACAATGAGCCAGTGGCCTTGAATTTTGCCCCCTTTTTCCCCTATGCTGGTCTCAGCATTTTGTTGCTTTAGTTTTTAGAGTCCAAAAACAAGTGCTGTCAGTCTACATTGTAATTCTTTATGTGAGCACTTGTCTTCAGTTTGTCTAGAGCCTTTGAACGAGCACTGCACCAAAGCTATGAGAAGTAGGCTAACGCTTCAGAGACAAGTCCTTGCTGCTCGAAAGGCTCCAGAGGTAATGCCATTGAGTAGAATCTGAACGGAATTGAATATACTAAAATCAGTAATAATTATCAGTGAGTGGGTAGAGGTACCACTACCAGGCACCACCACCAGGTACCACTAAGGACCTTAAATTGAAGAAGGGGGACATTTCTCACAGCTGTGATCTCTTCCATTTTTTGTTGCCGTCATATTCTGTAACTCGGACACCTCTATAAGTAGGAGACGCTTCGGCTGCACCGCGGGTGTCCAACATAGGAAGGTTTCACTGTATTTATGTTCCGTTTCATGTGACCACAAGCAATATATGCTTTTGCTCATGCTGCATAGCACAGGCGAATTGAGCTGCATGTGAGGATAATAACATGAAACCCGAGGCGCGGAGGAAAAGGCATGACTTTACGGTCCCTGTGTCAGTTGTTTCATGTTGTAATTGCGTACCAGTTGGCCTGTACCTGAGAATAGGTTTGATGCATTGTACACGCAGCATAGACATGCAGTATGTGGTGTGTTGTAATGCTCCATGTGGATTGTTTCGGTACAATCTTGAACTATGCATACCAAGGGGTAGGGCATCTGCGTGACAGGTTTACCTGGAAGTAAGAATGTAAATGTTAGCTGAAGTCATTGAATAATTAACATTATCAATATACTGCTGCAGATCATACCAACAATAGCACACAAGATGCTCCGATATGTTATGCAGGGATGTCTCTGTACTCACAATATTAGTACAGCAGCTACAGAAAGGCATAAAACAAGTTTCTGTATACATGATACCACTTGAATGCAACACAAGCTTCTGCTGCACTGCCAGAACACCACGGCGGACAGATTTACCTTACTTCACCTGAGAAAAAGTATGTACTGTTGCACATATGATGCTGTTTGAATGTCTCGAAAAACAATTTATGACCGAAAGACATCAACTGGAAGATTTCGATTTACCTTAGTCAAAACTGAGAAAAAGTATCTGCTGTTGCACACGTGAAACTGCTTGAACTGCCCTTGAGCGCTCTGGAAGAACACCTTATTGGTGACCAAAATACAACAGCTGAGCCAACATTGAATTTTTACCTTACTCAAAATACACAAGATATGTGCTGCCGTGCATACGATACGATGATACTGCTTGAATGTACTCTGAAAGCGCTGGCACCTCAGGCAAGGTTGCTCTAAGCTAGCGAGCAACAGCAAGGGTATACGAACACAAGAAGTCGAGCACAAGTGATGGAATGCACTTGAGTAATCAGAAAATGAAATGTCTCAGTACCAGGTGTCACTGTTCCGTCAACAAAAACATATGAACTTTGAAGGGACGTCTGGTTGGCACTGGTGAAAGCCTTCAGCTTGAAACCCAGACGGTGATAGTTCAGACGTGGAGTGCAAGCTTTTCGGTGGTGCCAGAATGCCTGCGAAATCATTTAACAAATAAGGCAATTCCAAATCTGTACTAAGAATACACCCGCTGGGGCGTAATCTCTAAAGGATGAAGCAGTAACTGACAGATAGCGTATTTTTCTCTTCTACGCGATGCAATTTACACCGCATGACTGACTTGTCTAACATTACGCGTCTCACCTTTATCTGCTGCCTAGTCCTGCCCCTGCAATCTCCTGCTGCAGATAAGGTTGGCACAGTATCCCGGACGAGACGTCTTCAGCTTCTTGTGAAACAAGTTGCGCATTGCTTCCGTAACATTCGTATGAGCCAGATGAACAGATCAAATCACTGCTTTCGAAGGTGGCACCCAGCCGGAGTTGTAATCGATTATTGCAGTCAATAGATTTCTCTTTCGCCTTTCGGAAAATTGTGTTTTGAAACATTGGAACTGCATGCTGAAGTGTTCTTGCAGACGGGAGCAAAACGCTCACGCATTCTCGGCACGCAGCACAAAACACGAATGACACCAGGTACTGGCCTAGCAAATGCTTTGCAGTCGAAGGAAGCAAAACTCGCGTTCCTCGTGGGTTTAGTGAAGTCCAGAAATATATTGGCTCCCTAATTGCGAACTGTTTATCACTTCCCTAATGTGAATCTGCGCAGCGGACGGCTCGGCAGAAGAAACTGGCCGGCTTGGCGGAAGAAACCAAGCCAAAAGTCATGCCAAGCCGGAGCGCGGGCAGACCACGAATGTGTCGTCGACACAGGGTTTGCGGGCCACAAGACGGGATGTCAGTGAAAGTAAAAATTCACTTTTTCGGAAAACCACAAGGAGTTTGGGATAACTATTTTGCATACATAATCAGTGTTCCCTTATGAACACATCGTGTGAGTACCATTCCGTTCCGTAACACTCGAAAATCGGCGTAGCTGAGCTTTAAGTTAAGTTCCAAGTTACTTTTAACTCGCTTTTCACTCACATCCACATATTTTCTTGCTTTCTCTCCGGTTCCTTCATGGTATTTTTTTATCATAAAACGTGATATTCAATCAATGACAGTATTTTATTCAGGAAGTAAGAACCGCTGCCATTGAAATGAAGCTGAGCCATTGTGCGCCCACAGAGAGTAATATGCAAAGCGTTCGAGTAGACCTCTACCAGAGAAACGTCATCATGACTTTGGTAGACAGACTGAACAGAAACAAATCGGAAGGAGAGGGCTGGGTTGCACGAACGGGCACTTGTTCGCTGCCTCCCATTGAAAGGAAAGCAGGACCGAGGGTCGCGTCCCTTTAAGGGACCATATCGTAATCCCCTCAAGACCGTGGCTTTCGTGTGCGACCTTGTTCACCTCTAGCTTCGAGCGTAGTTCAATTCTACCAAATTTGTGGCGCTGTCGAACACTATGACGTCATTTGTTTACAAACAGGGAGAGGTCTATTGTTGGACATAAACGAAAACGATCTAAGCGTGTTGCACTCCTCCGCAGGCAACTCAGGGTCCAACTCAACTGCTCACGCGCGCTGCACCTTCGTAATGCTATTTTGTGTCCCAACTCCCAAGTAACTTGGAAGTAACTCGTTCTTTTTTTAAGTAACTCAGTAACTGCGAGTTACATTTCAGACTCAAGAACTTCGTTATTAACTTAGTTACATTTTTCACACGGTAACTTAACTTGTAACGAGTTCTTTTTGACGGGTAACTTCTCAATCTATGGTTGTAAGTGGGCTCGACTTCCGTAGACCATCCGTCCTCGATGAGGCTATTGACCTTATAAGCTCAACAGGCTCATATGAGCCTTTCTTGACGTAGCTCATGACATTGTCATGTCGACGGGTTCGAGCGCCGTGCGTGCGATGACAAGTCTGCAAGATGTGTGAAAGTGTTTCTCGCGACTTGCATCCAGCTCGGCAGCCTCTTTCGCTCACGACCCCTCGTCCAGATCTCGTGCGGTTAGGTAGAGCGTTGACCCGCAGCTTGACGACATCGAGAACCTGCCGTCCCGGCAAGATACGAGTTCCCTCCGGTACAAGCACAAATTCGTAAGGCACATATTCGGCGTCGGCGAGGGCATTCCCATCGTTAGAGGAGTACAGGACGGATGCCCAATGCTTCTTCACAGCCGTGGTCGTAGTAACTAGCTGCTGTAGCTCAGTAATGTTATGAGGACATCTTCGCTTTTTCCAGCAACTGTACCATAGACTCGCAGCGTGGGGCTTCTCTAACGATGGGGTTGGATGATCTTGTCAGCTTTAGCAGACGCACTCGTTGCTGAACCGGGACAGTGACGCGTAACGAAGGGACCCCGAGGCCCCCCGACGAGACTGGACCGTGCAGATATACTACTGGCGTATCGTGTGGCAAGTAGAGCCAGCGACGGACAGCATGCCAGGACTCCCATCGTTGGCCGCACCAGTCGCTGATGGCCGCCAGCGTTTAGGACGGTAGGCGCGTTCTGGTAAAGATTGTGAAGGTATTCTAGAACGTCCGGAGCCAGGCCAGCTGTCTCGGCGGCATCACAAATGGCGTCCATAGAGACCTTATCAAAGGCCTTGGTTAGGCCAACGATGGCTATGAATAAGGACTTCTTTTTCCTTCTTGACTCGGCGAGGGCAGTTGTTAACAACGTGACATTTTCACCACAGCCGTCTACAGGGAGGAAGGCCCGTTGTCAATAGTTGAACTTCAAGTAGGTGGAGAGCCTTTTTGCCAGGATACGGTGGAGTAGGCGCAACAAGACCGAAGCCACCGTGATGGGCCGAAAGTCTCCAGTGGCCCTCGCACCCGGTTCTTTGCGTATGAAGATCGTTCTAGTGTAGAGGAGGTGGAGTTCCTCTACATGAGCCCCGACCGGCGATGATGGTATGCCACGGAGAGGCGATGACGGTGGCCTATCTCCATGGCCGCGCCGGTGGAACTGAGGCAGGTGCCCCAGGCGCGTGGCCATCTTCGTCGTTGTCCACGGCCCGCTACAGTGCTCCCCCCTCAGACGCGGAGCGGCGATAAGAAAGAGAAGAATCACGTCTGTACCGGAGGGAAAGAGCAAGAGTGACCGTGGATGACGCGCACTGCTGGACATGTCCACGGGCGGCACAGCACACGTTGCAGGCAGAGGTCGATGAGTGGGGCGGGAGCGGCCGAGATGAGGTTTGCCAGAGATGAACGTTGACGTCGTCGAAGGCGTGGTCTGGCGTTGGAGTCGTGGCCTGGGGTGCCGCAACCGGCACGGGAGCGAGAGCTCGTAGGGTCCCAGGAAGTGAGGCTGCGTAGCCGTGAGGATTGCCGAGACGCCGGCTGATGCGTGCCGTGGCGTCGGCTGCCGCGACTGCCGAAACCGGCAGGCGAGCACGTTCCTCAGGTGTCGCGGCCGGCAGCAAGTGAGAGTTGAGGCGACCCACCTCCGTCGTCGTCTAGCACAGGTTCCCTACAGCCCAACTCTGACGGACAACAGCACCATGTAGGAGCCATCGCCGTTAAACTTCCAGCCTACTGGGATCGCAATCCAGCTATCTGGTTCGCCCAGGCGGACGCCCAGTTCCATCTGGCCGGTGTGACTGCTCAGACCACTCGTTTCTATCATGTCATCTCCGCCCTGTCTCCCGCGGCCGCCGAGGAAGTACAAGATCTGATAATCTCTCCCTCAACGCAGAACGCGTATGACCAACTCAAGTCTGCCCTGCTGAAGCGTACGTCCATCTCCGACCGTGACCGTCTGGGGCAGCTCTTATCGGCGGAAGAGCTCGGTGACAGGCGGCCTACCCAGCTCTTGCGCCGCATGAAGCAGCTCTTGGGAGATGACGCTCCGCAGGCCGGCGACAAATTCTTGCGTCAGCTGTTCATGCAGCGCTTACCCAATAACGTGCAGATGGTCTTGGCAGCAGCCGCGAATCTTCCCATCGACGAGCTCGCCACCCTCGCGGATGCTGTCATGGAGGTTGCCTCATTTCCTTCTCTTTCCGTTCTCGAGCAACCGGCTACTCAGACTAGAGGGCGAGCGGTTCCCCCAGCCATTCCGCCCATCCCAGAAGCTTGTCCTTCGGTTTCCCAACCCACTCCAGCCACCGAAGCTATACTCCAGCAGGTTAATAGCCTTACGCAATTGGTTGTGACGCTGGTTGCTCGCCCACGATCCCCGAGCCCCCGTCGCCCAAGGTTCCGCAGAGGTTCCCCGTCGCCACGGCGATCGCGATCTCGTTCTGCGAATCAGGATGGCCTCTGTTGGTACCACCATCGCTTCGGTGCCGAAGCCCACCACTGCTTGCCCCCTGTTCTTGGACGGGAAACCCGCCGGCCCCCCACTAATGGCGGCAAGTGGATTCGGCCTCGGCGACAGCCGCCTCTTTCGTATCGTAGACCGTGTATCGGGCTTAAGGCTCCTGGTCGATACGGGCGCCGAGGTCAGCGTCATCCCCGCCGGCGCGCGCTATTCCCGTTCCCGACAACCTTTCTCCACACTCAAGGCCGCCAACGGTTCCATTATCCCGGTTTATGGCCAGCAGTCGCTCACTCTCAACATTGGGCTCAGAAGAGACTTCCGATGGCTTTTCCTGCTTGCAGACGTCACACAAGCCATCCTCGGATCCGACTTTTTAAATCACTTCAAGTTGCTGGTAGACGTTCACGGGAAGCGTCTGATCGACAGGACTACTTCCTTGTCAGTGCACGGACTACGTCTATCGACTCCACCGTTGCGTGTCTTGGCCTGTGCCGTGCCTGAATCACCAGCTGAATCACCCTTCGCCGCCATACTGAAGGAATTCCCGGCACTCACCCAGCCACCTGACTGGACCAGGCCTGTGCAGCACGACGTGGTCCACCACATCACCACCCGTGGCCCACCGGTCCACTTTCGCCCGCGTCGTCTGGCACCCGAGAAGTTCCGGGTAGCCAAAGCAGAATTCGACCACATGCTTGAGCTCGGAATCGTCCGGCCGTCATCAAGCACCTGGTCGTCGCCATTGCACATGGTGCCCAAAAAGACCGGAGATTGGAGACCGTGCGGCGACTATCGGGCTTTGAATCAAGCCACTATCCCGGACAGATACCCCATACCGCACATCTTGGATTTTGCTGCACAGCTGGAGGGCGCCACAGTATTCTCCAAAATAGATCTTGTCCGTGCGTACCACCAGATCCCCATGGCCGAAGCGGACATAGCCAAAACCGCGATCACAACACCTTTCGGATTATTCGAGTTTCTGCGGATGCCCTTCGGGTTGCGGAACGCCGCTCAGACGTTCCAGCGGTTTGTGGACAACATCATCCGCGGCCTCCCCTTCGTCTATGCGTATATTGATGATATCCTCGTCGCAAGTCGTTCGCCGGCCGAACACGAGCAACACCTTCGTGCGCTGTTCTCCCGTCTTCACGACTATGGAATCATCATTAACGCAGCGAAGAGCGAGTTCGGCGTTCCGGAACTCGATTTCCTCGGGCACCGTGTCAACAGCCAGGGAATCCTGCCTTTGCCTTCCAGAGTTGCGGCCATCCAGGACTTCCCGCTTCCCACTTCCTTGACCAAGCTGCGCCAGTTCCTTGGGTTAATCAACTTTTTCCGGCGCTTCATTCCGTCGTGCGCGGCCAAGCTTATTCCACTCGAAGCCATGCTTACTTCTAAACGTACTATGTCCCCACCGCCTCTATCATGGACCGAAGAAGCCACTGCCGCATTCAAGGCCATCAAGGAAGAACTTGCGAGCGCATCGCTCCTTTTCCACCCCTGCCATGACGCCGAAACGTCCATTATGGTTGACGCCTCCAGCACAGCCGTCGGCGCCGTGCTTCAGCAGCGTATCAGAGGAGCGTGGCGCCCCTTGGCGTTCTTCTCTCGCAAGCTCAAACCGCCAGAGACGAGGTACAGCACCTTTGGACGAGAACTTTTAGCCATCTACCTCACGATAAAGCACTTCCGACCTTTCTTGGAAGGCCGTTCATTTACAGTGCTTACTGACCACAAGCCCCTTGTATATGCCTTCTCTGCATCAGGTACCAAATACAGTCCTCGCGAAACCCGTCACCTTGCGTTCGTCGCGGAATTGACCACCGACATTCAACACGTCAGCGGTGCTGACAATGCAGCGGCGGATGCTCTCAGTCGCGTGAACGCTCTCGGATCGCTGCCTCCACTCTCTCTCGACGCCCTGGCCCAAGCACAGTCTTCCGACGCAGAGCTGGCTCAGTACCGTTCTGGCGCGGCTTCTTTGACCATCGAAGATGTCGCCTTACCCGGTTCCTCCACTCTGGTTGCCTGCGACACTTCTCAGGGACGGCCCCGACCTTTCGTCCCCTCTTCCCTGCGACGTCGCATCTTCGAGACGTACCATGCGCTCTCTCACCCCGGCGCCCGCGCTTCTCTGCGCTTGATTTCCCAACGGTATGTCTGGCCGCACATGAACAAGGACGTCAAGAACTGGGTGCGCGTTTGCCTTCCCTGTCAGCGCAGCAAAGTGCAACGGCACGTCCGCAGAGCACCAGAAAGGTTCTTGCCCCCCGACGACCGTTTCGCGCATCTCCACATTGATCTGGTTGGACCGCTTCCGGTATGTGCTGGCCACCGGTATATTCTGACCATCGTCGATCGCTTCACCCGGTGGCCCGAAGCCATTCCCATTCACGACGCTACCGCCGCCACCGTCGCCTCAGCCTTCATCTCCACCTGGGTATCGCGGTTCGGTGTTCCGTCAATCATCACCACAGACCGGGGCGCGCAGTTCGAGTCCAACCTGTTTTCCAACCTCACGCAAGCCCTTGGCACCAAACGTATTCGAACAACCGCCTACCACCCGGCTTCCAACGGCCTCGTTGAGCGCTTTCACCGGCAGCTGAAAGCCGCGCTCCGGACCTCATCTGACCTTCCTTGGACAGAAGTCCTGCCCCTAGCTCTGCTGGGAGTTCGGTCGGCTTATAAGCCAGACTTAGGCTGCACATCGGCGGAATTAGTTTTCGGGACGTCTCTTCGCTTGCCTGGCGATATCATCGACCCACCTCCCGACTTCCCGTTTCCATCACCAGCCAACTACGTGTCCCGCCTTCGCCAAACAATGGCCGCCCTCCACCCGATCCCCCCGCGTGTGCCACGCTCTGCTGCGACGTACCAGCACCCCGAACTCGAAACGTGCTCACACGTCTTCCTCAGGTGCGACGCAGTCAAGAGGCCCCTTCAGCACCCATACTCCGGCCCGTACGCTGTCGTGCGAAGATCTCCTACGCATTACACCATCCTGGTAAAGAACCGAGAGGAGACTGTCGCCCTGCAGCGATTGAAGCCCGCCTTCCTCGACGTTCCTGCGACGTCCCCCAGCGCCGTTAACTCCGACACAGGGCCAACGCCAATTCTTCCTGCCACTTCGTCCGCACTTCACTCTCCACCCTCGACTTCATCGCCTCCCCCCCGCCGCCGACACGTCACCTGGGCCCCACAGCTATGTATCGCTCGACATCTTCCGACGCCTCACTAGGGGGGGAGCCCTGTAGCGGCATCGCCATTACCATTCCCGCGCACCAATAACCTAGGCGCGCGGGTAATAAAAACCTTTGCCTCGGCCAGCTCGGGCTCTAGTTCGACTGGCCTGGCTCTCACGGCAACCTGTGTCTAGTCTACCTCTTTCTCTGACATCCTGTAGCGGCATCGCCATTACCATTCCCGCGCACCAATAACCTAGGCGCGCGGGTAATAAAAACCTTTGCCTCGGCCAGCTCGGGCTCTAGTTCGACTGGCCTGGCTCTCACGGCAACCTGTGTCTAGTCTACTTCTTTCTCTGACATTGGTGACCCGAACGTTCCTTTCTGGAACGACGCTACTTTCCCTTTTCCAATGCAGAGAACGATGGTCTTCCTCTACATGAGCCCCGACCGGTACGGGGCGTTGAAGCCGAAGAGTGCCGGGTCAGAAGAAGTGAGCGTAGCCTCCGATTACGAGCCCCGGCGGAGAGACGTACTCGGTGACTCACGATAGGTGGGCCCTAGCGCCATCGTCTGCTGTCTTGAGCAGGTAAGCGGATGTTGCTGCCCCATAATAGCCGTCGTTGTGAAATTTGGGATGGTATGAAGCCGAATTACGCTGAACATGGTGGTCGTTGTTCGGGTCACCAAATGTAGAGGAGGTGGAGTTCCTCTACATGAGCCCCGACCGGCGATGATGGTATGCCACGGAGAGGCGATGACGGTGGCCTATCTCCATGGCCGCGCCGGTGGAACTGAGGCAGGTGCCCCAGGCGCGTGGCCATCTTCGTCGTTGTCCACGGCCCGCTACACTAGCGTATCGTAGAGAGACGGGGATCCTCTGCTGGAGCATCAGCAGGTTCAGAAGAATCCTTAGGACCTCCGACGGGACGGAGCGTAGGCACCGCGACGTAAAGTTATCCGGACCCGCTTCTGAGCTCAAGGGTAGCATGTTGCATTTGATGTCTTGGGCGGTGATTACGTAGAAGGGGAAAACTTTCGTTTCCATCTCAGGGCGTTGTCCGGGTAAAGGTGGTGGCGAAGGTCCAGTGAGTGTCTTCTCGCAGGCATCCAGAAAGGCAGGGCCATCCTCGACTGCAGCCGGAGCGTAACCATCAAGGATGGCCCTGACGCAATCAGACTGGTGGCGACGAAACAAGTCTTGTGTTCGGGCGTAAAGTGCCCTCTTCTCCTTACGGCGACTGAGTGGTCGATTAGGCCTCTGACGCTGGTCGACTTCTCCAGCAGTTGGGGGCGCTGGTTCCTCCTCGTCTCTTGCGACGCAGCTGGTTGCGAGGACACGAGGACGTCCCGGATATAATCGTTTAGGGGCCGAGAGACGTCCGCGCCCTGAACTGCTTCATTGGTGATGTCAAAAAAGGCGGAGAGCTTGAAAGGTGGTCGGAGGCGTCCTGCTCGCAATCTTGTCCACCTCTCGTAGGATACCTAGGTGCCTGGACTGCTGCGCGTGTGCTCCGACATCAGGAACAGGTGGCACCTCTGGATCCCCGTGGCCTGCATCTTCCGGAGTTGAAGGCATACGTGCTGGGGTGACGGGAGGTGTTGCCATGGGCCTCTGGACCATCTCTTTGTAGGCAGGATCACGGCAATGCGACTTACAGGCGTCGAACGTTCGTTCAGGAAAGAGAGCATGTAGTCCCATGTTAAGGGATCTGGGCTGTTGGGGCTCCATCCGTAGTCGGCCTTCAGCTCGGGCGAGGAGGAGATTCTCTTCATCTGATCATCGTGGTCGTACCCGTTGGCTCCGGATTCCCTCATGATATTGAACTGAATAGCGAGCTTTGCAGTAGAGTCCCAGACCGTTCTTCGTTGAAAGGACCGCATAGCAGAGATCACACTAGTGATGACCTCGAGGAACTGCCGAAGGACCAGGCGCAGCATCGGACTGCACACTTGCAGGAACAGCTGATGATGTCGAGGGACCAGGCGTAGCGTCGGATTGCCCACTTGCAGGATCGGTGGATGTGAGGCTGTAGTCGGCAGGGTGGAGGCCAGGTACAGGAAGATCTTCACTAAGAGTGGTTGAAGCTTGGGCCTGAGCTGCTGAACTGGTGGTGCTCGGGCCAGAAGCGATACCGGTCGTGGAGGTGCCGGTGAACACTAGATTGGAGGAGCTTGGAGTACTTGGAAGTCACAGATAAAGAATGCTTCTTCAGCGAAGCATGTATCTTAAGACCCTTGGAAGTCGTGAAGGCTCTCCCACAGTTGCATGAGAAGGAGGGGGAAGGTGCAGGAGCATCTTGTCCAAGAACCGGAGGACTGTGGGAGTGCAGGTTGGCACCTGGAGCCGGTACCACTCGGCGTCGGCTTCCTCTTTGACTTTGTTGAGATTTCATACCTGGCAGCATCTTAGCTCCTCTGGGTGTGGCAACCCCAGAAGAGCGGGGTGGTGGGTTAGAACGAACTCCGTTCGTCCCTGAGGTATGCGACGACCAAGTGTTATCAGGTTGCACCACGGGAAGGTGGAGTTGGCCACTTCCCAGGGAGAGGCTATGTGTTGCGCATCCACTCGGCTTGTGACGACAGTACCAACCAAGGTGACCCTGGGGACCAGACACCCCCGCCCCCAATACGCTGGGTTACAGTGACAGCAACGTACACCCGGCGACGGTGGGAAGCCCCGCCTCCAGGCAAAGGCGAGGCCGATACCCGCGCCAGACCCCGGCCTAACCCGAGACCCAACCCAACCTAACGCAGATTATTCTTACTACCGCCTCTCGCTCGTTTTTGAATGGATTGTATTTCAAAAACATGGTGGGTAGCATACTTGATCGTCCTTTGTGTCACTTAGCTACCGAAAGCAGCTTATTCTTATTGCCGCCTCTCACTCGTTTTCGAATGGATTGTATTTCAAAAACAAGGTGGGTATCATACTTTGTCGTCCTTTGTGTCACTAAGCTACCGAAAGCAGCTTATTCTTACTGCTGCCCCTCACTCGTTTTGGATGGATTGTATTACAAAAGCACGGTAGGTATGATACTTGGTCGTCCTTTGTGTCATATAGCTATTCAAAATCTTTATTGCACAACAAAGACATGCCTCCTTCTAAGGGCAAGGAGCCCCCCAAATACAATAGGGGCCGTGGACCCGAACTATACAGAACTGAGAAGGGAGGGATCTACGCGTTACATAAGTGGTCATCCCAGCTCCGCAGAGTGTAACAATTGAAAGTCTGCCACGAACCGTCCCCTGGAGCGCCTTCATCGACATGATCTTGAGTTGGCCTTTCGTGATTCCCAAATCAATGAGAGAAGCCGCTGACTCCGACGACCACAGGCCTCTGAAGGAGAAGGTAGCTGCAGTACACAGAACCGGCGTCCCATGGGCAGAAGATGCACTGAGCAGTTGGGTACCTTCCAAGGTGTTGTAGTCCGCAGCCATCGTAAGATGGAGGGCGTTCAAGTTGCGCCCAACCCCCACCACTTGCACGTCTATGACGTGAATCGCATCAGGCTTGTAGGCGATGAGGTCCGGTTTGCGGAGGCAAAGGGACGTGGCGAGGTGGCGTTCCCTCTGGACATACCAACCCCGGCGGCGAAGGGGGGAACCCAAAAGACAGCGATGTCGTCGTTCCTGCGATGACGTGCTCCATTGGTTGAAGGGCACTGCTGCACGGCGTGAGCGAGGGTTTCCGATGTTCTGCAACCAGCTCTACAGCAGTGCTCCTCAGCGGGTCGACCCCTGGTAACCCGGGATCGCGTCGGGATGGCGTTATCACGCACCTTGACGACATCTATGAACTCCCGACCCGTCATGAGGGAGGATACATCGGCGATCCAACCATGCACTCAGGGCACAGAGGCAGCATGGAGTCTCTTTGCATAGAATATCCGTACCTGGGCCGCTTAGTGGAGGAGCTTGTCGTTCCATGTCGAGCACTCGGACCGCAGCGCAGGGAGATGAAAAGCCTCCCTCGCAGTCTCCCACGATGAGCAGGAAAGCCGTTCCAACCTCGCCAGTCGAAGACGTGGCACCTGAGTCACCAGAACCGGCACGCCCAAGCCACCGTCCCTGTGAGAGGCGTGATAGAAAGGTACCACCAGGTCCAAGGGCAGGCGCAGCCAGCGCCGGATAGCAGAGCGGACCAAGGTGTCCAATTCGTTCAGTAGCCGCAGTGCCGCAGCTCCGAGGACCATACGATGCAGCAACCTCGGCAGGACGAACCCACGCAACAGGACCGGGCGCTGCGTAGGCTTCAGGGGGGCGTGAGCAAGCTGCCGAAAAAGGAGCCGGAGTCCATCAGCAGGAGCGGCCGGCCGGTGTCCAGTAGAGTCGAAGGCCACGCCCAGGTACCATCACTCCATCATCGATGAGGAAGCAGGGAGGGCCCCTCCATCCGGGGTAAAAGGTACAGGGCAAACCAAAGTCTTTTTGTCGTGTGCACAAGCCAGAATGGAGAGGGAACGACACTTGGCCACGTTAAATTTGAGACCCCTAGGTGACAGATAAGCCACCGCAGGATGAAGAAGGTCCTGGAGGTCGGTCTCAGACGAGGCGAAGAGAATGAGATCATCCGCGAATGACATAGAGTTGATGATGGTGCGACCCACGGGAACTCCGACGTAGACATGCAAGGTGCGCAGGAGACCATCCAGAACAAAATGGAAGAGCGCAGGGCTGAGAGGGTCACCCTGCCTAACGCCACACGTCGATGAGATAGTGCGCTTGAAGGATCCTGCCGAGATGGTCGTCTTGGATGGAAATTGTGAGGCGCTCCAGGTACCCCAGAAGAAGGCTGGGCAGTCCTGTTCTCCTACCTGAGCGAGGACAGCGCCGAAGGCCACGGAATCGAAAGCCTTCTTGAGGTCGAGAGTGGCCATGTAGAGAGAACGGCAGCGACGGCGAGCTTCCTTGATCACAATGTCAGGAGAAAGATGTTTCCGCGCAGCCGTCAACTGCCGAGAAGGCCCTCTGCTGCTCACTGAAGGGGCACGCATCAGGAAGGCGATTAGCCAGGACACGGTGGAATAGCCTTAAATGAACTGAGGACACCGTAATGGGACCGTAATCCCCAGGGCCTCATGGTTTGGGGACCTTGGCGATGAACACAGTGCTGACATCATGCAAGAAACCAGGGACGCGCCCCGCCAGAAGGAACAGAGTCAGGACGATGACTAGTATAATGCTGGGAGCCGCTCTCAGGTCAAAGCTGGTGACTCCATCTGGTCCTGGGGCAGAAGAGTTCTTGGGATAGACCCAGGCTATCTCGTCATCCGTGATGGGGCACACAAGGTGATGTATGTCAGTCGTTGTTGGAGGCTCAGGGGGCTCATCCCAGGAGGGGAGACCCGGTGCCATGACGCCAGACCAAATGTCCAAGAAGTATACAGGATCACCCACTAATGGAGAAGGGGGCCCATCCAGGAGAAGGCGGGCACAGAGGTGTCTTGACTTCCGGTAGAGATATTGTACCTTGGCAAACTCCATACATCTTCTCCGACGATGAGTGGTCCGGGCGATGGGATGCGGCGCCCTAGGTCCGGCACCACCCAGTCGGGCGTCCCGGTAGAAGATCTCCAAGAAAGGCCCCAAGTTGGAGTAAACAGGCCCCCAGCCTGTGACGCATCCGGTTGGGTGAGCGGTATGTAGGAATCGTCCCGAGAGGTACGTGTGGACACCAAGACGGAGCCACCAACACCCATCAACGGAGGAGAAGAGTGTACCAAGGACATGACCGAAGAAGAAGAAGAGGCCAGGGAACTGCACACCGCCAAAGACACGTGACTAGGCGACGAGGACGAACTGGCCTGGACAGTCACCGGAGAAGCTCTGACGTCACCGGCAGGGCCTCGAGGGGTCCCGGAGAGGTCCGGAGGGGTTCGCAGCCTATCTTGAAAGGTCGTTGCAGCCACTACCGCCCTAGCGCGATGATCCGCTGTTCTCCGCAGGCCCATGATGGCCTCCAGGGTTCGTTGAGTTAAGTATTCAAGAAGTCCCTGGTTGATGTAGCGAGTGCCCGCAATCGTCAGCTCTGCCTCCCGGTAGGCTAACAGCTGGCGTTCTTCCTCGGACCAACGTGCACGAGAGCGCTCCACCACCACCGCAGCATCAGCTTCAGCCGTGTGAGCCGACGCATATGTTGACCCAATACGCGGGCAGTGGTAAAGACACGCAGGCAGTCGGGAACTAGGCTAGGAACTAGGGCTGGACATCAGGGCCACGGTCTCCAACAGGAACTCTTGAAGGGTGACTCGTTCCGGCGTTTGAAGTAGACGTCAGCACCAAGTCCGCACCAGGATACATCCAGTTGTAGTGGGCCCGGAGATCTTGCGTTGAGGCAAACACTTTGCCCACACAGAGAACACAACAGGGCCATCACTGCAGCCAGCTTAAGCTGCGATGCCGAAAGTCCGAGATGGCGCATCACTGTCGCAGACTCGGAGGACAAGACCCCCCCCGGAAGTTGAGTGTCGCTAAAGGGTCTCTGGAGGGGCGGCAGCTCTGAGCCTGTCCGCAATCTGTATACCGGGTGTCTCAGTTAAATCCCCGGGCTAAATAATTCGCGAACCGATGTACCAATCGAATAACTTTCTTTTTTACAAGTATCTGTCCAATACGGCCTGCAAGATGCGCACCGCGTGAATGAGCGGGAGGCGCTCATTATTTAAATAAAAATTCAAATGAGTTTCGTGAAAAAAGCTAACTTCTAAAGCAGGGCGCCATCGGCATTAAAATGGTTACTACCCCTTTTCGGACCTTCAGTGGACACCTTTTAGAGAAAAATCTGCCACCGAAGCGGGTCTTTTGTTGCAGTAATTAATTGGTTTCGGTTTACGTATTTTTGTCGCGGCTGGTAGCGCCGATGTCCACCGCACCCCGGCGCTCCTTCACTGCCGGCCACGACACCCGAGCTTCGCGCACACCTGCCAGTCGCGGCAGCCGACGCCACGGCACGCTTCAGCCGGCGTCTCGGCGTATCTCAACGGCTCCCACAGCCTCACTCTCTCCTCCTCTGGGACTCTCAGAGCTTAGGCACCCGTGCCGGTAGCGGCACCCCAGGACCTCCACTTCCCCAGCGCCTCACACTTTTCCTCGCTCTTCTCGGGCTACCGGATCTGATTACTCATCAGCTATGACGCTTCGCCAACGTCTGCCGTGCCGTCATCCTGTTCAACCGTGCATGCTAACCACGCTCGGAATGCAGAAGCATGCAGAAGCTACTCTAGTCAATGCTGACCACGGTCGCTCTCACTGCTCTCCTCCAGTGAAGTCGCGGACATAATCTGCTTTATCGCCGCTCCGCGTCTGAGGGGGGGGGGGGGTGATGTAGCGGCCGGTGGACAACGACGAAGATGGCCACGGGCCTGGAGCACCTGCCTCAGTTCCACCGGCGCGGCCATGAAGATAGGCTACGTCATCGCCTCTCCGTGGCGTACCATCATCGCCGGTCGGGACTCACGTAGAGGGATACCATCGTCCCCTACATAGGAACTAGTGACACCGTGAAGGATTTTGCAACGTTAATGTCCAACCCTCTCTGGCTGAGGTAGTGACCAGCTTCGTGGAGGCGATGTTGGAAACCGAGAGGAGACGAAGCAGCCAGGGCGAGGTTGTCGGCAAAGGCCATGGCATCGAGGGAACGATCCCCAATGCCAAAGCCAATGCCCGGGTCTACGTCAGAGTATCGCCAGAGTATCACCAGAGTATACCAGAGTATCGCCAGAGGCGGTACTCTACCCCATTGCTGGTGGGGACGTGGGGAATAAAATAACGAGCCGCTTCACAATAACGATCGAAGTCCGATGGTGTCCAGAAACGTCAAAAGAGCTTTGAGCGCAGAGCGTTGCTGGGCTGGATTGGGCCAGGGACCAAGCAATTTCGGTAGGGAGAAGGGGCGAGAGTCCAGCTGACGAAGAGACTCGGAGAGTGCGGTTCGGGAAGGTTGGTAGTGGGGGCAATGAAGAAGAATATGCTCCAAATCCACAAGAGCACCACAGTGGCAGCAGGTGGGAGAGTCAACTTGTCTCAAGCGGTAACATCACTGAGATGTAAATGCCACATCGACGCGCATTCGGTGCATTAATGCAGCATCTTTACGAGAGGTGTTTCGTGGCATGCGGAAAGCGAGCGTTGGATCAACTCTGCTCAACATAGAGGGGGTGGGGAGAATGTCGGTTGTCCATTGGCGGGAGCCAGGGGTGTCACGAGGCGTCGCAGAATGGAACGGCGCTCTCCACTCAGCATAACGATACTGGTCCGTTTCCGATACGAGAGTGCTGCTTCTGCGGCGCTGTCGGCCTGCTCGTTCCCCACGACACCACAAAGGCTGGAACCCACTGGAGAACTAGCCTGTGGCCTGCTGCGTAGATAGTGTGGTAAGCCATCTGTGACTAGGGGTGCGGAGGGGTCTCGTATGCCGGAATTTTCAATTGCTTGAAGTGCAGATTTGGAATCTGTGAAGACTGCCCATTCTCGCAGTGTAAAAATTGGGGGAGCACCTAGCAGGGTGAGGCAGATTGCTCTCACCCCCGGATTCCCGGTCAGCCCTCAGTGTTCCCTAATGCCAAGTGCACTTCCGGTCCCTTCCGTTGATTCCCAAACCGCACTAGACAGTGGTGCAGCCCCCTAGTGACGCTCTTCCCCTCAAGGGCACGCCAGAGCACCCTTCGACCAGCCCTTGAGGGTTCCGAGCGCATGAAACATGGATGACGACGATTTCGTCGATTTTGCTCTTTACGTTGCAAGGCTAATAGAGGGAGGACACCTCACAGCGAGTCCACGACTGCGTGACTGGAGCAATCCTTTTTATGTGTACGGGCGGCAGGACTTCGAAAGAAGGTACGGCTTCTCGAAGGAGCTTGTGTGTGACTTCGTGGAAATGCTAGGCTTACCAAGTAGTGTCAACAACCGAGGGAGCCCCTTGCCACCCGTTTCCCAGTTGCTTTTGGCCCTCCGTTTTTATCGCACGGGCTCGTTTCAGATCGTAATCTGCGATGTCGTCAACGTGAGCCAGCCAACAGTGTCGCGAGCAATTGCGACAGTTTGAAGAGCTCTTGCGAGACTCCTGCCGGATCATGTGAGACTGCCAACGTCCGATGAAATTCCAGACGTACGTCTGCGGTTGTTGCAGTTGCAGTTGTCGTCTGCTGTGCAACGCTTCTGTATAGCAATAAACTTAGCAATTCAATTGTATAGCAATTGTAAAACTGTATAGCAATACGTCATTAAACTCAACCGGCAAAATTACAAAAGACGTACCTTCCTTTCCTTACTTATGAGAAATGCACGTTTGCCACCAAAAAGTTACAGTAGCGCATCCGTGCAACGCGCGTACCTTGTCGTCTGCTATATCAGGAACCATGAATGAACCAACTCCGAGAGCTCAACGAAGTTGACGAAAGCGATGATTTCCAAAGCAACTGAACCAGAACTGTGAGGCATCGCTTGGACCCTTTTAGGACCTGGAGCGAAAGGGGTTTTAAGTACCGGTATCGTTTCACGAAAGATACCATACGCTTCATAATCGAGATGGTGCGGCCCGATCTTCAAAACAGCGAACTAAACAACGCAATTTCGCCTGAGCTACAAGTGTTGAGTGCCCTGATGTTCTTTGTAAAGGGCTCCTACCAGGACGATACCTCTGACATACAAAGGTTCAGCCAGCCGACCCAGTCACGTATCGTAGGGAGAGTATCAGCGGCCCTAGCCAGTAGGCGAGCTGACTTCATTAGGTTCCCGGAGACACCAGTCGAGCAAGACATGGCAAAAGCAGACTTTAGAAGAAGATTCGTCTTTCCACTTGTCGTTGGAATAACAGACGGCACACACATTCGCATCAAAAGTCCTCGTGGCCCAGCTGCACAACTTTAAATAAACAGGAAGGGATACTACTCCTTGAATGTGCAGGTATATAACATGTCTCATACATACAACTCAGCACGTCCAAAACTTGAGCGGATAAAATTTAGCCATATAATTAAATTGGCATCATAATTATATACTCATTTTAACAATGGAATATACGAAGCTGGCAGAGGCATATACAAAACCCTGCGCACTATATGTGACAAATACTGCATGATAGCTAGAAGAGAGGTAGGATAACCGCTACACCCCCGATATGTCATCCTGACAGTGTCAGGAAAAAAATGTTTTTATTCTCAACAACTGTTGCAAATACAAAAATTTTGCCATGCACAAAACACCTGTGTTCCAAACACCTGGATCCATCATCCATCAGACATGCAGCAGTGATCCACCTCTCCTCTAGCCACCATGCACTACTCATACTGTGTTGGGTTTTGAGGCTGTAAGTGGCCATCCTCTGCCTAGCTTTGTGTATTGCAATCTTAAAATGAGCAAATGCGTGAAATGCTCTTAGGATGCCAATTTTCTTTCAGTGGTGCCACTTCTCTTTCCTGCATTTGTAATTATCCGTTACCTTTTTCAGTTGGTGTGCAGTGCTCAGGACATGATAACGAATGTTGTTGCCCGATGGCGAGGCAGCGCACACGATTCTAGAATTTGGCAAGAATGCGAGCTGCATAGGAAATTTCGCTCTCGTGTAAGGAGTATCTTCGTAGCAGCTCTCAGTAAATATATCAGAAGTTGCATGACATAAATGATTTCTAACAGATCATAAATGAAGTCCTCCTCGGGGACAACGGGTACACCACCAGTGAACACCTTCTGACACCACTCCTCAGGCCAAGCACAGAGGAAGAAAGGCTGTACAACAAAAACACCGCCAGACGAGGCAGCTCATTGAGGATGTTATTGGGCAGTTGAAGAACATGTTTCGCTGTCTAATTAAAAAACTTGAAGTAAGCCTCGACACAACAAAGGCAGTCATAGTAGCGGCATGTGTTCTCCACAAGTTTCGAAAACACATAATGGTGGGTTACACTGAACATACATTTGTTAGGCACCTTCAACTAAGATCCAACTCTTTCAGACGAAGACAACTCGTCAAGTACTGATGATGAGGACAACTCTGACGACGATGCTGACCCTGCCTCCGCGAATGGGAATGACATAAACACATCAGACACAGAATCGTATGACGTCCCTCCAGAGGGACTGGCAGAACATTTCGTGCAGAATTTATTAGGAACTACTTTGGTGTATAACCAAAAATTGTACAAGTGTTTATTATTTTTGAAGTTGTATGGCGAACGTGAGGCATTGTGAATGTAAGCATTGACGGCTACACTTCAGTAGCAAAGAAATGTACTCCTTTCTACATTATAGGCATACTTGCTTTCTATGATTGACACCTGTCATGTGGCAGATTAATTTATTCCTGAGACAGAAATGTAAATAATGACGGCTACACTTGTGTAGCAAAGAAATGTGCTCCTTTCTACACTATAGGCAAACGTGCTTTCTATGATTGACACCTGTCATGTGGCAGATTAATTTATTCATGAGACAGAAATGTAAATAATGACGGCTACACTTTTGCAGCACAGAAATGTGCTCCTTTCTACACTATAGGCAAACGTGCTTTCTATGATTGACACCTGTCATGTGGCAGATTAATTTATTCATGAGACAGAAATGTAAATAATGACGGCTACACTTTTGCAGCACAGAAATGTGCTCCTTTCTACACTATAGTCAAACGTGCTTTCTATGATTGACACCTGTCATGTGGCAGATTAATTTATTCATGAGACAGAAATGTAAATAACGATGGCTACACTTGTGCAGCACAGAAATGTACTCCTTTCTACACTATTGGCAAACTTGCTTTCTATGATTGACACCTGTCATGTGGCAGATTAATTTATTCATGAAACAGAAATGTAAATAATGACGGCTACACTTGTGCAGCACAGAAATGTACTCCTTTCTACATTATAGGCATACTTGCTTTCTATGATTGACACCTGTCATGTGGCAGATTAATGTATTCGTGAGACAGAAATGTAAATAATGACGTCTACACTTGTGTAGCACAGAAATGTACTCCTTTCTCATGCCCAAGAATTAGGGACCAACTGAAAGCAAGCTTCACCTAAAACAGCTCCCCATAGAGCCTGTGTATTCTGGAACAAAAAGCGCGTGCTACATATTCTGCTCGCAGCGCTTTGTATTCGTTCTCTAATGGCATCTTGCCTCTGCTAGGACAAAACTTTTGAGCAGTTTTTTGGGCATGAATAGTGGCATCTTCAAGGTTCCATTCGAGTTTCAAATTTTGAACCTGTAAAGGAGCCTTCCATCGCCGCACGAGCACGTTGCGGCGAAGCCTACGTTCAAGGCCACGCGCAACCACAGGTTTGGGAAATGGCTCAGCGTAGAAGAGACCACAAGAGAAGACAAACAAGAAATAACAATACGGGGAGGAAAGATTTGTGTGTAACATCACGTGGTAAGGGTATAGGATATAAAAACTAAAAACTTGACAGCTGTTAGGAGAACTAACATCGTTGAGGTTGTCATAAAGAGCAAACGTGAGTACATTATGGCTGTTACGAAGTCTGTTGGTATCTGCTAAACTGTGAGCAATCAAACAAAACATAAAACAATGGTGTGGTCGGAGTGAACGGCACAACAACAACAACAATAAATGATGACGATGAGATGGGGTGTTTCACCGCGGAGGTGCGTACCCTACACCACTGCACGTGGAACGTTATGTGAAGATGATGGAGGAAGGATGCAAATACAAGAAAGAACTAAAATGAAAGGCAGAAAATAGACCAACGGCAGCTTAAGACGACATGTACTACTTTGCACAGGAACATGTGATATCTCAGGTTTTACGATGTGTTAAGGTTGTCAAACCAAGTTTATCCAGGATAGGTTCATAATTATAGACACCAATGTGTCGGTCATAGAGAATGTACAATGACTCCAAGGGATTCGATGCTGTCATTGGGTCAATCTCTTATCTTTGAAAAATAGTGAAGCTAGTTAAGTATACTATTTTAGTTAGCCATCGAACACTGATGCGACCGGCTAGGAAAGATATCGGAGAGGCCAGGTATGTTAGGCGCCCTAACGGCACGTCCGGGGCTCTCATAATTTTTTTTAATAACAACTGTGGCCCCTAACAAGGGACAACCTGTATATCCTCATGTGTTTTCATATTGATTCCGGGAAGAATTCCAGGCTCGCTCGAGTAGACCGAATGTACAATCGTATTTATGAAATAGCGCGCACACACACACACACAAAAAAGGACACGGTTGCAAAATTGGAGACATACACAGACAAAAGATTTGACTAAAATTGGCAGGCTAAAGTCTGCCTAACGAACGACCAACATTCAGTTTGCTTGTAAAAACAAGGTATTTTGAGGCACGATATAAGTTGAGTGAATTTTGGCGTGGATATATCGCGGTGACGTAGATGGTGTCGTCTAGACGAAAAAAAATGCTGACTCTGAGGCTGAATGCTCGGTAGTGCAAAGAACCTACGGATACGCATGTAAAATAAGGAAAGTAGGACAACCATGCTCGCATGCGCATGATGCTGAACTATAAAACAGATCTATACGAGGTGTGTTCAAAAAATACACGGACTGTTTTAATTGCACGGCTCCAGTTGGTTCCTGGGGAATCCGCTTGGTGCCGCTATGTTTCTATACAGCATCTGATGAAACACCGTTTTCCGATTGGAGATATCTTCATTTGTTGGTTAGCAGCCCAGCAACGCTCTGCGCTCAAAGCTCTTCTGACATTTCTGGACACCATCGGACTTCGATCGTTATTGTGAAGGGGCTCGTTATTTTATTCCCCCCATTCCATCCAGCAATGGGGTAGAGTATCGCCTGTGGCGATGAAACTCCCCACTCTCCAAGGTCGAAAATAAAGTTGTTGTTGTATGTTGGTTAGCTACGCGGTGTTTAGTGAAGTCTGTTTTTTTCGTTTGTCGGATTTCAGAATGAATGACCCGAAGGAGCAACGACTTGCTGTGAAATTTTGTGGTAAACTTGGAAAATCTGCGACTGAAACATTTGCTATGCTCAACACGGCTTACGGTGATGTTGCTATGAAGCGTACGGCATGTTTCAAGTGGTATGAACGTTTTAAGGTGGTCGACCGTCGATTGAAGACGACGAGCGTCCTGGACGTCCTTCCACGTCAACTGACGACCCACACGTCGACGAAATCAACACCCTGGTACGGGCAAATCGACGTCTGACCATCAGAGAGCTTGCTGAAGAGTGGTGGATATCAGTAGGATCTTGTTACGAGATTTTGACAGAAAAATTGAGGATGCACCGCGTTGCTGCGAAATTTGTGCCACGCCTGATGACGGACGACCAAAAAGCCAATCGCGTCCAGGTTTGCCAGAAACTGCTTGATCGTTCAAAAGAAGATGAAAACTTTTTGTCAAGGATCATAACAGGTGATGAATCATGGGTCTATGGTTATGACATTGAAATGAAGGTCCAATCATCCCAATGGGTGAGTGAGACGTCCCCCAGACCCAAAAAAGCTCGCCAAGTTCGATCCAATGTCAAGGTTATGCTGACAGTTTTCTTTTATGCCAAGGGTGTTGTTCACCACGAGTATCTCCCCCTAGGCTCCACAGTGAGTCAGACTTACTACATTGAAGTTCTGAAACGTCTGAGGGACGCCATCCGTCGCAAAAGGCCAGAAATGTGGAGGAGTGGCGATTGGTTTTTCCATCACGAAAACGCTCCACCCCATTCAGCCCTCAGAACTCGGGAATTCTTGGCCAAATACTCGATCACTGTTCTTCTCCACCCCCCTACTCACCTGATCTTGCTCCTTGTGACTTTTTCCTGTTCCCAAAACTCAAAAGACCCTTGAAAAGAAGAAGATTTGAGACAGTTCCCGAGATTAAAGCAAATGCGACGAATGAGCTGAAGCAAGTTACAAAAGAAGCGTACCAGGACTGTTTCAACAAGTGGAAACATCGTTGGGATACGTGTGTCCGTTCGGGAGGGGAGGACTTTGAAGGGGACCCGGACATGTAACTTCTAAATAAAGTACATTTTGTTTTATGACGTCAGTCCGCGTACTTTTTGAACACACCTCGTATATTAAGAAACTCCGAGTGGCTGAACACACCGTTTGTATAGACTGCGGTTTCCCCGTTTTCGTTTCTTCTTTCTCGCTCTCTCTTTTTTTCATTTTTTGGTGGGGGGAGGGGGAGCGGGCGGCTTATTAATACCTGAAGACAATTTATGATACAGCTATAGGATGTCACGCTTCCTCGCGAACGCAGGAGCCTCTCTAGCGAGGAAAACGCAATTGTAAAAGGCGGTCACGTGGCCCATTTGTATTATAACACATTACTCTGCTCTCTTTTGATCACAATAATGTTCGTTGCCTTGTCAATGCCAATTGTAAAAGAAAAGTTAAGAAATCACGACTTTCTGTTGTTGTCATCTCTCAAAATCTATCTATCAAAATCCATCAAAATGAGCACAATTTCAGACAACGAAAAAAAAGGAAAATATCGTTCTGCGTTCCTGTCTTTTATTTTCCATACTTAATACAGCTAACGCAGTAGTGGATCAAATCAATCAGTATATTGCAGCCTAATGCCGCGTGTTTTTCGACAGCCTTACTCCTGGCGTTTCTTTTCGTCAGTGGAGCCTGAGGGTGCTAGCAGGTGTGCTGTCTTATCAGCGTAGTTCTTCTGAAGATTTACAATCTTGATCCAGCCCAACATGCTCGCGCTTTCAGCAGACTGCTTGGGACTGTGTTGTTCGCTATCGCGTCTTTTTTCATTCGTACATCTTTGTTTCTGTAGGTGTGAAGGAAAGTTTATTGACTGGTTGATAAGCAACCGCGTGCACCACGTAAAAGTCAGTTGTGTAGCATCGGTTGCTAGTACGTATGGGTCGAATAAATACGAATGAAGCACGATGAACATTTGATTTACACACCAGAGTTAGTGCCCTCTTCATGTTGGGAAAAACTTCGCATGGCTGCATATGCGATCACAATGTCCTCCTTTTAACGTTGAAGCCAAAATAAACGCGGGCACTTCAAACCAGCTTGCTCAAACTGTGACGCAACATTTGCCTCAGCTGGATCGGGTCGTCTGGATCTTTGGACGCCGTTCCCGATTATCGTTCTTAGCTCACCTCGCGTCATAGAGTCCACATCTAACATGCGTGACACGCGCTGTTCGAGTTCGACACTTAAACGTGGCCTCTTTCCTCTTGTCTCTTGGATGCCACCTTCTTCCCAGTACGTGACGTCACGTTTCTGATATCTCTTACCCTGTAGCGCTGATGAATTTTCTTCTATCCTTTAACATATACTTTAGCCCATCCCATGCTGCGTCCCATTTGTTTGTTCGCCGATGATGCAGGTTCTCTACGACACAACTTTTCTTTTCTAGTCCTTGGCTAGAAACCATCCTAGTCAGCGCTGCTGCATGTGGCTCATCGCGGCGTGATGCGAAAAAACATGTATATACGGGGTCACGCTCTCCTGTCCGTACCCCTTGCATTTTGTTCCCAGATCTAGAAACATAGTTAGGACGTTTAACGTCTCCTGACGCAGATCTTTCCCTGCAGTATCTTGCTCAAATTCTTTTACCACACTCTGAAAAGATCCCATAACTGTGCTCGTTCATCTCTGGTGTTCGAGGATAGGACTAGGGTCACACAGCGTGGTAGATTCTCAAGAAGTAAATCGACATGCTTTCCGGTTAATGATGTGAATTTAGCAACTCCCGTTTTGCTGTCAGTGAGCAATCTGACATTCGCACCAGATCCCTTTATAATGTCCACCAGCTTTCTCACGGACGTGTCTTTTCCTTTCGGGTGGCGCACTTGTTAGCAGTGTATACGTCCTGCATTTCCAAGAGCAGGTTTTCAAGAAGGCGCTCGACTATTCGTACCTTCATGTGCAAAACGTCGGGGACAATGAAGCGGGGTTCTATGGAAAACAATGGGGGTGCCGCACTGAGTTTTTCATGTTGCCATACATAACCTCAATCTGCGTCTGCTTTCCACTAGCCGAATAATAACTTGTGAGTGTTTGTTTCACAAAATTGATTATCATAATAACTAGAGTCACTAGAGTCAAGCGTAGTTTATTTATTTATTTATTTATTTTATTTATTATTCCAAAACCCAAGGGACCACAAAGGGTCATTACATGGGTAAACGATAAAGAAAAAAACTAACAACAGCCTTTGCACACTATTAGTTTAAAAGGAGAACAAACAAGAATTATAACAATAATAACAATAGTAATTCAATGCAATAACGATGGTACACTGGCCACAGTAGACCTAGGAAGGAGGTCTATGTGACAACAGAGTTATTAATGAAACAAATGGGAAAGTAAATGCCTGCGGAAGGTTAGGGGATCTGCGATGTCAACAATGTTCTGTGGGAGTGAGTTCCACTCGGTTTCGGCGAGCGGTATGAAAGAGTGTCTGAGGGACTCGGTGCGAGAGATAGTACGTGATACTTTCAGACTGTGATCGGTGCGATGAGAAATATACCGGGCCCGAATGATGTATAGCTGACTCAGGGATGTAGTGTAGAAGAATTTGTGGAATAAGCGGATCCGAAGGTACTTCCTCCTTAATGTCAAAGAGGGAAGACCTAGATTAAGTTTCATTAAGGACACACTTGATTGAATGGAATAGTCCGATAGGATGAAGCGGACGCACCGGTTCTGGACTGACTCAACAAGTGTTTCCAAATATGACTGATCGGGATCCCATATCGAGGCTGCATACTCCAACTGAGGTCGAACCAGAGTGTTATATGCAATTATTTTAACATTTGAGGGCGCTTGTCTTATGTTGCGTCGAAGGAAAGCAAGTGAGCAATTGGCCCTCTTACAGATGGCTAAGATATGGTCCTTCCATGAAAGGTTAGATGAAAAGGTAAGGCCCAGGTACCTGCATGATGTGGAAGGGAAAAGAAAATGATTGGATATAGAGTAGGTAACAGTTACAGGTTGTGCGGAACGGGTGAAACGAACAAATACGCACTTCGGCAAGCTGAGTTCCATTTGCCAGACTTTGCACCATTCACCAATTAAGTGAAGATCGCGTTGTAATATGACCTGGTCTGATATACTCGATATTGCTCGGTACACCACACAGTCGTCTGCGAAAAGACGAATTTTTGAAGTGATGTTGGTGGGGAGGTCGTTAATGTATATGAGGAATAATAACGGACCGAGAACGGTGCCCTGAGGGACACCCGACGTGACAGAACAGAAGGATGATAAGGTACCGTTAACTATCGTGGCTTGTTTACGGCAGGATAGGAACTGTTCGATCCAGGTTAAGAGAGATGGGGGAAGGTTTAAACGAGATAATTTATAAAGAAGACCCGTGTGAGATACCTTATCGAACGCCTTTTTGAGGTCGAGGAAGATAGCGTCTGTCTCCACCCTATTATCCAGGCCAGTTTGTAGGTCATGAACGAAGCTGGCAAGTTGGGTTTCACAAGAGTATTTCTTACGGAATCCGTGTTGGTGTTGATAAAAGAAAGAATGGGCTTCCAAGAAGGAAGAAAGATTTCAATAGATTATGTGTTCAAGAATTTTGGAAGGAACACTTGTCAGAGAAATGGGTCTGTAATTCAACGGTTCACTACGGTCCCCTCCTTTAAAAATTGGCACAACTCTCCCCAAGCGCCAGTCTAGAGGGACAATGCTGGACAAGAGCGATTGCGAAAAAATGACTGCCAGAAACTCGCTAGATATCCTTTTTGTACTTTTCAGTACTTTGGCGTTTATACCGTCAAATCCACAAGCCGAAGATATTTTGAGACCGTCAATTATCTTAGCGATCCCGTTTGCTGAGATTGAGATTTCGTTCATTGGCGGTAGGATGATTTCTTGGACAGGACGATTTTCACGGATATTACTCGAGATAAACACAGTTGCGAAGCTTTCATTAAATATTTCACTGATGGTATTCTCGGGAAGGCTGTTGCCTTCATCGTCACTTAACTGAATTGTTTGAGTGGTAGCCGGATTTAACACGTTCCAAAACTTCCGTGGATTTTGTCTAATCATTCTGGGTAAGGTGTCCGCGTAAAAGTCCTTTTTCGCTTTCTTAATCGCGAAGGAGCATAGCTTTGCACATGCGCGGTAAGCGGCCAGGCGATCAGGGTTCGGGTCGTGACGAATTCTGCGGAAAAGACGCTTCTTCTTGTTAATTAACCGCCTAGTTGATAGGTTGAACCACGGTGCTGATGGATTGTGTGATATAGTGATCGATGGTACATGAGCAGTCACCAGGCCATTCAATAGCTCCTTGAAGACTGACCAGCTCTCCTCCGCTGTTCGGTGCATAGATCGTTCAGTGAATTCCGTTAAACACGAGGCCAATGTAGCGTTAATGACGTCAAAGTTTGCTTTGTTGTACAACTTAATTACTTTACATTTTTTCTTAGGTGGAGGGTGTTCAAACTGCATATCTGCACAAACGGTAAGATGGTCACTAAGAGGACATGGTGATGTAAATACGGAATCGAAAAGTTCTGGGTCAGTCGTCAGAATGAGATCCAGAGTATTGTTAGTTGTTGTGGTTATTCTCGTTGGAGATTGCACAACCTGGCTTAAACAAAAAGTGGAGCATAAGTCAAGAAAGTCACGCTCTTCGCGACAAGAAGAGCTCATGGATGACCAGTCGATACCCGGGTAGTTAAAGTCGCCAACCAGCACAATTTTGTCGTTGGGGTATCGCTGAGTGACCATGTCTAGAGCACTGTGCAAGAAGGAACTAAAATTTACGAAGTTTGGTGGCCGATAGCAGACACCAATTAATAAACGTGAAAAGCAGCCCTGAACGCACACCCACAACAGTTCAAGATCAAGTGAAATGTTCAAGATATGAGAGTGCAAACAGTCTCTAACTGCGAGAAGGACACCCCCTCCTCGCCGGGAAATGCGATCGTTTCTGTAGAATACAAAGCCGGGAACATTCGGAAGGAGTTCATTATCCGTTACATCCGGGTTAACCACGTTTCGCACAAAGCAATGATATTGCATTGAGATGACATGATTTCATCACACCAGCTATCTCGCTTTGGGATAAGACTCCTGACGTTAGAAACTAGAAATGATAATTTTGTGCGTTCCCTGGAGCTTGTCGGGTAGAGTTATCTTTGCACTTCATTGACTTGGGATAATGTCGGGTCGTACTTGTAGCATTTTTCATTGACAATCCATTTATCATACCGTAGTTTGAAGGAGGCGTTTTGGGACCTAGCGAAGGCAAGTAGATGTTTCCTCGACGAGCGAACAGCTGCAGAGAAATCTTCAGAAACAGACGTGTTTGTTTCTCTGAAGCCGGAGCAATGTTTGAGGATTTCTTGCTTCGTTTTGTAGGAGGAGAACTTCACGATAATGGGACGCTTTTTTGATGGGTTAAATTTCCCAATGCGATGCGCACGCTCAATGTTGTTCGGCTCCAGCTGTATTGACAGGTGGGTGGAGCAGGCATCTATAACCAGTTGTTCAGAATCACGCCAGGATTCACCCGCGTTATCGTCGAATCCGTAGAATATCAGGTTATCCCGACGAGACCTGTCCTCGAGATCGTTTACGCGAGATACGAGTGTTTCAAGTCTTGAATTTATACTAGAAGTTGTTCTTTGGAGGCTGTGAACCTCGTTAACAATTGGCTTCAGGGACGTTAATTGTGATTCTATAGTGGTGACCTTTTCGGTCAGTGTTTTAATGGCGGTGTCAGTCACTTTCTGTGAACTTTGAAGTTTTTTCAGTTCATTGAGCAGCATAGTCTGTCCTTCTTGAAGACTGCGAAGTGCCAGTAATATCTCGTTATCACTGTCGACCCTCTTAGGAGGGCCAGGATTCGACTCAACGTCACCGGAACACATTAGCATTTGTTCTATCAAGTTAACACACTCGAAAGAAGATAGACCAGTGATACACCTTATGTAAGCCACGCACTGTATAAGCGAAATAAGGCAACGTGGGCACTGCAGCTCCAGAAAGCATCTGTCACGTGTTTTACGGGAGGATTCTAAAAGTGGCCTTCTCACCTGCGTGAACAGTAGGGAAGCATTAGTCGAGATCCACATTTCGGAACCGCAGAGCCCACTATGCGCTGTGTGGTGGCTGAGTCCTTTATGAAATCTGTTGGCATTCAGTGCTGCCGTTCCGCGGCGAAGATCGACGACAGTAATCGGTGTACTGTGTGGGGTGGCACGTGGATCATCGTTGAAATCACCGAACTTGTTTCCGGGACTGATGATGTCCTGTAGAACTTGACTTGAAATTGGGTCGGGTGCCGGCTGTTGCGATAGCAGCAATGTACTGAGCACCTGCGTGAACAGTAGGGAAGCATTAGTCGAGATCCACATTTCGGAACCGCAGAGCCCACATTTAGTGACTCTAATAATAATATCTAAGAGGATCGTTAATCCAAGAGCTTATATGCATTCCATTATCGATGCCAAACAATTTAAGAAATGTTTATGCGACCGCTTGGGGGGTGAAGTGGAAATTCGAGCGATCTGCATGCCTACACTGGCGGCACTTTGCTCGGTGAAGGGACGAAGAGGGGGAGATGAAGAGGAAGGCTTACGCGTCTGGCTGACATGACCGGTTGCGCTGCATAGTAATTTTTCAATTTCCACGTCGTACGTGTTGTCATTGTTTGCTCCAGTTGACCAAAATGTTTCATGTACTTGTTTATTTGCCTCCACGTATCTGCGCAATTTTTTCATGTGGTTGTAAATCTTGTATGCTGTTATGTTAACATTATTCTACCAAATGTTAACCTCCCGTTTGTGTTGTCTCATGGCGGCGAGGGTAAATAAATAAATGAGTCTGTAGGTCTCACAGCACAACAACCGTCCACCTTCCGCGTACAAATTCTTCGAGAGCGATAAATCAGCTTCTTTTGTGGGACTCGCCGATGCCACCCGAGCGGCTGCTTCATTCGGTGCAGCACTTGTGATGGCTTACGGTCACGAAGGTCTTCTTCAGAAAGTAGCTCCTGAAACCGGGCACGTTCGGAAACTTCCAGGCGATCCAAAATGGCGCTCTTAAGAACGTCGTAGGCCTCAGTAAGCGAGACTGTGGCGAGAACATCACCCAGCTCGGCCGCAATTTCCGGAGGAAGGCCTGCAAGGACGTGGAAATACTTCGACTGTTTGCTCTGTATGTGCCGAAGCGCAAATAGTGCCTCCACTTGCCGGAACCACGACCGAGGGTTCTGTCGCCAGAAAGGGGGAAGTCGCATCTGTGGCGGGGCCGCAATGGCCGGGTCCGCTGTGTTGCGGGCAGCGGTGTCCCAGCAGCGGGGACAGTTTGCGGCGGGAGAGGTTCCATGAAACCAACCGAAGGTTTGCGTATGTCCACGTTCGGGTCACCAAATGTGGCGCAGGGAAGGACTGACAACCGCACCCGGTGACTGGTGGAGAACAACTGGTTTAATCGCGCTCTGCGCGCTCACGTTCAAACTGAACTGCCATCATCCGATGGCACTAGTGCTGCTACAAGCACATTGCTGTGTAGTGTCGTTTCCTGAAGCAGCCCTACAAAAGTATATCTACTGTTACCAGATGATAAATGAATACAGAAGTAAGCAGATATCTCTTTTAATGTCTTCTAATGTAGCAGTGATAACACGGTACATGGAGAACTGTTCTTCACTGGTCTGTTCTGCTGTAGCATGCTGAAATAAGTGAAGGACACGTTTCAGTTGCATCTATGCTTGCATGTGAATCCAGGGGAAAATGGGGACCTCGTTCGCTTTTGTTCCGATATTTGCATAATCTGGAAAACGGAAAGTCTGCTCAAATTTTGTGTTCAGTGTAGTGCAACAACATGCAATATTTCCATGCCTTATCCACACAACAGCTGCAAGACACTAATGCACTTTATGATCAGTCCTATTGTACTCTTAAATATGCCTGAAGATCAGGCACGCTGCGAAGAGATGATGCCACGTTAAACTAGCCCCTCCCCTAGTTTAAAATACGTCCCATTCAAATGCATGGGGCTTAAACCACCAGTTTAAGTAGATGAGTAGGGTGTATGATCGAAATGGAATATTCCAGGCAAATATTCGTCCCATTGTGATAAAATCCGTCTCCTGGGCGCTTCTAGTAACTATGTCAATCAGAACTTGCCCAAGATTTTATGAAAAATTCTTCGTGAACCGGGGATTAGGCCTACCAGCCACCATCGCTTCCGGCAGACTCTGCCGAAATGCGCATGCGCCGTGCAGGAAGCTCGCTATGTGCGGTGCCATAAGCTTCACAGCAAGAGATGATAGAGCATTGGGTGGTGGTCCAGGATTGGCGAACGCAAGTCTCACTTGATCGATTTAAACCCGACGTCACTAAAGCAATGGTTTAAGTAAATTGGTGAATACGGACTAATGTGCTTGCAGGTTCACATCGGCTCTGGTGTCCTTGTATAGAGTCAACTGTACTCAAACGACTGAAGAGATCTGGGCAGGATGGGGCAAGGGAGATTGCTCGGTCTCTTTTGTGTCACCTGTTCACAGGTGACGAATTGTGTGGGAAATTGTGCTTCCGTAAAAGAACCAACTTCAAAAACGACACGGAATCAAAGGAAGCTCTTGATACAATCCGTCTCAACGCCATTACAGGTAAAATGATACCTTTATTGTGGTTTTGTACCCATATGGGTATCATCAGTACATCTTAATAATTTTCATGCATGCAACATTACATTATTGATAGTCCTGATGTCCTTTCCCCAACTTCTCTTTACCTCTTCTGATGTGCAAGACACACACTTTCATATTTCAAACATTGTGCGACTGCTAGCACATTGCATTTTCCCTTTATTTTCTTGCAAGCCCCGCCAAAAGAATAGGACTCGCTCAGAGCTCATTTTTCTGGAATGATTTCCTGCTTTGGGCCACCATTTCTTTCGGATATCTGCCCATGCGGTATGCTTTGATAGGACATGAAATGCGATCTTATTAGCACATATGGTTCACTGTACTGCTTCCATGCATTGCCATATAGTGTTACTTCTTTTGTTTTTTAGTATGGCCTCTATAACACGGGGAATCACTCTTACAATATTGTGCAACTGTATCTTCAACATGTCATGTAAGAACTACTACTATATGAACTTTGCTTGTGTTGACATCCTGATATGCCAAATGACAAATTTTATGGACTGAGTTGCTGCCTTGCTTTTTCAGGCTACACATAGAGCAAATTCAGGGAGGCCAGCGTTGCCTACGTAAAAGACAGATTGGCTGCAATGCTGGCGCGGAAACTAAAATAAATCGTATGTAGCGCTCATACGAATACTGTACTATCCATACCATCACGTAACATACCATCAACATGCGCCGTAGATCACGCGAAGGTCACGCAATCTCTGGGACTTGTTCCTCATTCTCTGCTGCACATACAGGGTGTCCCAGAAAACGTGTCAGTGAATTATAATTGGAAAATTACACCACCTAGAATCATGCTGTCAACCGCATTTGTTCTTACTAGGTTTTTGCCGCCTCCTGATGTGAATGCCATGTAACACAAGTTTAATTATGTAATTTTTTGAGAACTGAACTCAGAAATTTGCCAAGTAAAGGTCACTCTTTCAGGTTTCCAATGTGAAAAGTTTGCCGAATTTACTCAAATTAATGATAATTGACGGGAACATTGAGGAGCTACCCCATCGGAAAAAGAAGGCTGTACATCATGCTTAGACTTCCGACTTTTCGGATTTATCCGATAGACTCCAACAAACTCCCTCCGATGTTTTTTTTGTTTTGCAAAACATTGGATTTATTCGATAAACTCCGATTTTTTTCAACACCCACGGGGCGGCTTAAGGTTTTTCCGTTTCCTTCTTCCTTTGTCCCTGCTTCTTCCACACCTAGTTATCGACTTCAAACTGATTCACAACTAAAAAAAAAGGTCAGAAGTGGTAGCCTCCTTCACAGTCGCTGGACGCATGAATGGCCTAAGAGGAGGATAGTACACACACAGTGTTCTATGTATCCTCGACCCTAGTGACCTACTTCACCCCAGGTACTGGGCTAGTTTGGCACAGAACAGTTTTCTGTTCGTCACAGTCTGCTACTCATTTTGAGTCTGGGCACCATTCACAATTTGTGCAAATACGCTTCTTTGTACTTCAATAGCTCTGGGTATTAAAACATCCGTGCGTTGCATAGTGTGGTCCCAGTTACTTTTGCACAACTTTCCTTGCATTGTCTCTGCGATGACTGCTCCGCAATACTCCGAAATCGACGCCGTTCATTTTTCAGACTTTTGAACAAGAACAACAACTTTATTTTTGACCTTGGAGAGTGGGGTGTTTCATCACCACAGGCGATACTCTACCCCATTGCTGGTGGGAACGGGCGGACTAAAATAACGAGCCCCTTCACAAGGCTTCACGAGCCCCTTCACAAGCCCCAGGACGTTTGAATCTTCTAAGAAACTCCGAATTTCCGAAAAGTTGAAAACTCCGATAAACACCCTCCGAATTTTCTAAAATGAAAACTCCGAAAACTCGGAACCTTAACTATACGGAGCTCTCAGAGGATGGCACGCGATCAGTTTCTCAGCACAATCGTTGTCATTTGGACAGCATCCTAGAAAGAGATAACACAGGCATGGCTTATCATATCCAGCTTTCCATGAGATGCCCACCGTCTCCCAAGTTCAGGAACTGTCACGTTTTCTACTATCACTCTGTTGGCTCCTTTCGTCGAACTAAGAGAAATTGCACTCAAAAGTCGTCGCGAGATATGATCGGATGCTCTGGAAAGCAAGATGTTCGGCTATTTTTCCCAATGGGATAGCTTCTGAATACCACTATAAAATATCACGTATTTAAAGTGACAGTCCGGTCGAAAACATAGGTCTGGGAAACACCTCCTTATGATTTCTAATACTCCTCACAACAACTGTGCAAAATATTTCAGAAGAAATCGTATCGCACGATTTATAATCGACTTTTTTCTATGCCGCAGTTGGTCCCGAGTAAAGGCCGCAGCGAGCTCTCGCGTGACGTGCATAAGAGCAATGCCGCACGTGACTTGCGCATGCCTGTTTGCGCGATAGTTGATTGTTGCGTGCTAGCATTTGTCCATTATAATGTTTTTGAGTAGCAATCACGCGTTATGGAGACTAAAATGCACAGTAGCGTCAATGTAAACACAGGTATCACGACGTAGCCTTCTGTTCAGTACACCTGTTGTGTTCATAACCTGATCTATGGGGTTGCCGGGTGTGACATCTCGGATCATGAGCTCACATATGTTGGCCGTAAGGGGACGCCTTCACGTGATTTGGGATGTCACACACGCACGCACGTTAACCCTGTTTCACTCGAGAATCGCCTTCGTCAGCTCACATGGGATTTTTCCTCATATACTGACACATCGGAAAAGGTGAATTACTTTCTTGCAACACTCTCTGGGTTGATTAAGGAATCGACCGTAACCTCAGTTTTGAGCAAGCGTAGCGCGATTAGACAACCATGGGTCACAAATGCAATTCTTAAAAGCATTAAGCATAAAAATAATCTATATACCAAAAAGCGCCGCTCTCCATTCAATCACCACCTTCGTTCTCGTTATACTACTTATAACAATACCCTCAGAAATGTCCTGCGCGCCGCGAAACGTAACTATTTTTCTAAGGTTATCAGCGAGACCAACGGTAGTCCCAAAACCATGTGGAACACAATCAATCGCATTTTGGGTAAAAGTAATGGACAGACACATACTGACATTTCATTCCAAAATAACGATGAACTGGTGAGTGTTCCTGATAAAGTGGCAAACATGCTAAATGACCATTTTACTAATATAACGAAGAGCGTGCCTTTATTGAATGGTACAGGTTTGGAAGTTCCACTGCCGCCATCAAACCCGCATTCTTTCTTTCTTGACCCAACCACACCAAATGAAGTTCTTTCCACTATAAGATCTCTCAAAAGTTCAAAGTCATCTGGCCATGACGGTTTATCTTCATCTCTTCTTAAAAAAGTGGGACACCTCTTGGCCCACCCACTGTCAGTGCTAGCAAATAGCATGTTTTTACAAGGGACATTCCCTGACGAACTTAAACTGGCGAAGGTTGTACAGCTTGGGACAAAAGTTTACGGAACATTGGGGTGTCGCATTTCTCGAATGGAACGACAACCTATCAGCAAACAAGAGTGGACACGCATGCTGAGAGATGGATGGAATTGCGGACCACCCGTTTCTTATTCGATCTCTTTCTGATATCTAGCAGGGGACAGTTCCGATGAAGAAATACACAGGTGCCGTGTTCCGTAAACTTTTGTCCCAAGCTGTACCTGTCCATAAAAAAGGGACCAGAGTGGATGTAGGAAATTATCGTCCCATATCGATACTTCCTGCGGTCAGCAAGGTGTTTGAAAAATTAATACTTAACCGACTAGAAAGATTCTTTAACAGACATAAGATAATACATCCGCTCCAGTTCGGCTTTCGCAAAGGTAAATCCACAACTTTAGCACTAATAAACGCGACCGAACAGATAAAGAAGAATATCGAACAAAAACTGCTTACAATGGGCATTTTTGTGGACCTGACAAAGGCCTTTGATTTAATTGATCACAAAATACTTCTACAAAAGGCATACAGGTATGGAATTCGAGGGCTTCCGCTCACGTTGCTAGAGAGCTACTTGCAAAATAGAATGCAGTATGTTCATGTCTCGGGCTACGATTCTTCTATTAAGGCCTTATCAACTGGCGTTCCTCAGGGGTCAATTTTGGGTCCCTTCCTTTTTCTTATGTATATCAACGACCTTAATCTCTGTCTGTCTGAGAAATGTTTCTTATATGCCGACGACACCAACATTTTTGTTGAAGACCCCACTATTGCAGGGCTGTTCGTGAAGGCTGATAACGTTTTAACTAAGTTTTCCGCATGGTTGATAGCTAACAAACTCGTTCCTAACATAGGTAAGACTTCATATGTAATCTTTCGCCCACGCCAAAAATTACTTGACCTAAGCCAATACACGTTGCATTTTTGTGGGCATTCCCTGTCAAGAACGACATCCGTGAAATTCTTGGGGGTTATCTTGGATGAACATTTATCGTGGACTAACCATATCCAGTTTGTGCGTTCCAAGGTCACCAGCGGGCTCTATGCTCTTTCAAGAATTCGATACCTGGTCCCCGTCACTTGTCTCCTAATGGTTTTCCATGCTCTAGTCCAATCGCATATTTCTTATGCCCTGGAAGTTTATGGGCTCACTTATTCATCCAGCCTGCTTCCTCTACTCCACGCGCAGAAGAGAGCAATGCGCATAATGATGTTCGCACATCCCCGCGATAGCATCTCATTTGCATTCCAGTGTCTGTCTATCCAGAGCATATACAATTTACTGAAATATAAGGTTGCCATCCTAATCTACAGATTATGCAACGGCATGATCTCAGATCATCTTATTTCAATCACACATCTTCAAAAACCTTGTTCGCTGCGGTGCGAACCTGATATGCTACAGGTACCTCAACCTCGAACGAATTACGGGATTCATTCAATGAGTTATTTCGGATCCAATGTCTGGAATTCATTGCCGTCTCATAACCCCATTTTTCCTAACCTCTTTTCCCCATTTTAAGTATCGGTTACGCAGTTTGTTACACTCCCAGCATAATACCCCATCATCAATGTAGATGTAACCATGTGATGAATTACATGATAACATATGATGTTTTGGTTAAAATTGTTTTTCTCAATAACTGTATAAGGCTCCTGTGCCCGCAAGGCTGCTCAATAACCTACCAGTCTGTTTATTGTCGGGTTACTCTCCCTGTGTTCTGTAGTAACTTATGAGTGTATTAGTTGTTGGGTAACTCCCCGTGTGTACTTTAGTTACTTATTAGTGTTTTAGTTGTCGGGTAACTCCCCATGTAGTGTTTTTTTAAGTCTTATATTGATTTAACAATATCTTAATCACAACTAAACTGTATCTTTTAGCTGTTAGTTCATGAACTGTGCTGGGACTGTACTACAGGGCTTGCCCTCACAGTCCCGCTTTCTGTACATTTTACAATACTGACTAAATAAAGATTACGAGATTACGAAAAAAAAAAAAAACACTCGTAGACAAAAACACCTCTCTGCATTCCCAGCAACGGCGCAGTCCTCCGCTCCACTTTGTCCATTGGGGGACGTCATGCTCACGTGACGGCTGACGTACATAGAAGATCCTTGGGGCAAGGAGTAGGCGAGGGAGAAAAACGAAACCGGATGTCTTCAGAGGAGTATTTTTTATTCGATAACTCGAAAACCACGCCATTTTTTGAGCTGAAACTTTCCACCCAGCATGTAAGCCTCCGTGGCAGTTGAAAAAAATCAACTTCCGGTTTTCCCGGACTGTCCCTTTAAGCACATTGGGCACGCTCTTCATATTGGAGAGGTAAAAAAGTAACCTTCAGATCGCAAAAATTTACATAATTAAACTTGCGTTACATGTCATTCGAGAGGTGGCAAAAACCTAGCAAGAACAAATGCTGTTGACCGCATGATTCTAGGCGGCGTAGTTTTTTAATTGGAATAATGGAACAATGTAATTGTTGTGGCAAGAGACACCGCAGAGCATATGTGCAAGATGGTGCGCGAAATTCGTGAAGCGGAGGCCAATCTAAGGCCAATCTAAGGTGGCCTCCCATGTTTCCCCTTGGCTGACACATGTGGAAAACGAAATTGTGAAATGATAGATCTTTGAAATTCGTTAGTAGGGAAGCTATGAACGATTTTGACATGATGGTCTGTGTGTGCCATCACAAAGCCAAGTTGTACCTGGTGGTACATGAAGATATGGCGGTACTATTTCACTTCGCAGTCCCTTTAAGTGTGGTAGAGGGGTGGCATGAGAAGATTGCCGTCATGTAATACTGCATCTTGTTGATGACGACTCTAACATTTCAGACACCCAAGCTTCTCAAGCTATAGATGCATAACGATGTACTGTCATCTTTTGCAAGCCACACTACATTACCTGTTCACGTTTTGCACGACCGGTTGCGGCGCATCTCAACACCAACGTGGCGAACGTATATCCAGGTTGTCGCTTAGTTTCGATTTTGAGATTCCTGAACTGCAATGTTGATTCTCGATGCGATGAAGGCTGACGAGTATTAAACACTGCACGAGAGGGACAAAGCGGGGTAGTTGGTAAAGTTCATATCTCATATACTTCAGTACTTTCTACACATAGAGATCAAACTGTACGTGAGATAACGGAGGCCTTTGCCATCCACATGTTTGGTGAAAAATGTGTCAGCACCCCTTCCGTATCACTTACTTACCAAGAAAAGGAATATCTTAACGGGGAACATAATTTATTGAATCTAGGTGAACCCTCAAGGTCAGGAGTGTGAGTGCAAAAGCTCTAGGCTACCACGTGGTAAACATGTGACCTTGTGACGTGCGCTGCACTGATATGCCCTTGATGACGCACAATGTTTGTTCTTCAAATACTTCCTCTTTCATTAAACTTCTTTAGTTGAGAGTCTGCAGGTGGTTTGTCTCTTCAATGTTCTAACTCCTTGTCCGCGTCTATTGCTGCAGTGAGCCGATATTAAACACTGTTCATATACGAGGGGTGTTCAAGTCAAATCCGGGCTTTTTGTCTCCCGAGTGTACAAATGGCTCGTGCTACTTCCTTTTCTGTCATTTTCACATTCGACAGTCCTCCGCGTTCACCAAGTGGCGGTCCAAAGTTTGTGCAAAACCGAAGATACGTGCCTGACCAGATGGCCGACAACGAGGTGAGCGCGTATATGGAACAGCGAATTGTCATGGAGTTTCTCGTGAATGAAGGCTTAAAGTCATCTGAAATTCACAGAATACTTCAGGCTCAGTATGGCCATGATACACTTAGCCGCAGCAAAGCGTTTGAGTGGTGCAAACGGCTCCGAGACGGCCGTACATGAGTGCAGGACGATTCCGGCTGGGGCGGCTCCGAGCCCAGTGTCAGAGTTCCTGAGAACATCCAACTTGTGGAGCGCCTGGTCATCAAGGACCGACGAATAACGTGTCTCGAACTGGCTCCAAAGACGGACCTTCATTCATGAACACCTCCAGTTTCGGAAAGTTAATGCCCGTTGGGTCCCGAGGCTGCTCTCCGTGTTTGACCGGCAGAGATGGCTGCTGAAGCGGCCCACAAGAGCTAAGGTACCGCTTCGACACTGAAGGACAGCCGTTCCTTGATCGGATCATCACGTGCGACGAAACGTGACTGCACCATTTCACTCCTGAGTCTAAACGCGCATCAAAACAGTGGAAGCATCCTGGCTCGCCGGCTCCCAAGAAGTTCTCAAGCACTTCATCTGCGGGTAAGGTCATGGCCACGGTTTTCTGGGACAAGGCTGCGTTGTTCATGTTGATTTTCTGCCTAGTGGTACCACCATCAATAGTGCATATTACCGCCATGTTCTCAGGGATGTGCATAAGGCGCTGAAGCAAAAGGGCCGGGCTTCATCACCAAAGGAGTCCTCCTCGTACAAAACAATGCACGCCCGCATGCCGCGCATCTCACGACACGCACCTTACAGGAACTTGGCTTGGTGTTGCCGCCACATCCCCCTTAGAGTCCAGGCGTTCTCCCCCAGCGATTTCCATCTCTTCGGGCCACTGAATGCGTTCCTTGGGGGTCGCCACTTCAAGCTCAGCTACGCCGATTTTCGAGTGTTACCGAATGGAATGGTACTCACACGATGTGTTCATAAGGGAACACTGATTATGTATGCAAAATAGTTATCCCAAACTCCTCGTGGTTTTCCGAAAAAGTGAATTTTTAGTTTCACTGACATCCCGTCTTGTGGCCCGCAAACCCTGTGTCGACGACACATTCGTGGTCTGCCCGCGTTTCGGCTTGGCATGACTTTTGGCTTGGTTTCTTCCGCCAAGCCGGCCAGTTTCTTCTGCCGAGCCGTCTGCTGCGCAGATTCACATTAGGGAAGTGATAAACAGTTCGCTATTAGGGAGCCAATATATTTCTGGACTTCACTAAACCCACGAGGAACGTGAGTTTTGCTTCCTTCGACTGCAAAGCATTTGCTAGGCCAGTACAGACTTCCTGGTGTCATTCGAGTTTTGTGCTGCGTGCCGAGAATGCGTGAGCGTTTTGCTCCCGTCTGCGAGAACACTTCAGCATGCAGTTCCAATGTTTCAAACCACAATTTTCCGAAAGGCGAAAGAGAAATCTATTGACTGCAACAATCGGTTACAACTCCGACTGTGTGCCACCTTCGAAAGCAGTGATTTGATCTGTTCATCTGGCTCATACGAATGTTACGGAAACAATGCGCAACTTGTTTCACAAGAAGCTGAAGATGCTGTCCGGGATGCTGTGCCAACCTTATCTGCAGCAGGAAATTGCAGGGGCAAGACTAGGCAGCAGATAAAGGTAAGACGCGTAATGTTAGACAAGTCAGTCATGCGGTGTAAATTGCATCGCGTAGAAGAGAAAAATACGCTATCTGTCAGTTACTGCTTCATCCTTTAGAGATTACGCCCCAGCGGGTGTATTCTCAGTACAGATTTGGAATTGCCTTATTTGTTAAATGATTTCGCAGGCATTCTGGCACCACCGAAAAGCTTGCACTCCACGTCTCAACTATCACCGTCTGGGTTTCAAGCTGAAGGCTTTCACCAGTGCCAACCAGACGCCCCTTCAAAGTTCATATGCTTTTTTTAACGGAACAGTGACACCTGGTACTGAGACATTCCATTTTCTGATTAATCAAGTGAGTTCCATCACTTGTGCTCGACTTCTTGTGTTCGTATACCCTTGCTGTTGCTCGCTAGCTTAGAGCAACCATGCCTGAGGTGCCAGCGCTTTCAGAGTACATTTAAGCAGTATCATCGTATCATATGCACGGCAGCACATCTTGTGTATTTTGAGTAAGGTATAAATTCAATGTTGGCTCAGCTGTTGTATTTTGGTCACCAATAAGGTGTTCTTCCAGAACGCTCAAGGGCAGTTCAAGCAGTTTCATGTGTGCAACAGCACATACTTTTTCTCAGTTTTGACTATGGTAAATCGAAATCTTCCAGTTGATGTCTTTCGGTCATAAATTATGTTTTTCGAGACATTCAAACAGCATCATATGTGCAACAGTACATACTTTTTCTCAGGTGAAGTAAGGTAAATCTGTCCGCCGTGGTGTTCCAGCAGTGCAGCAGAAGCTTGTGTTGCATTCAAGTGGTATCATGTATACAAAAACTTGTTTTATGCCTTTCTGTAGCTGCTGTACTAATATTGTGAGTACAGAGACATTCCTGCATAACATATCGGAGCATCTTGTGTGCTATTGTTGGTATGATCTGCAGCAGTATATTGATATGTTAATTATTCAATGACTTCAGCTAACATTTACATTCTTACTTCCAGGTAAACCTGTCACGCAGATGCCCTACCCCTATGCATGCATAGTTCAAGTATGCATAGTTCAAGATTGTACCGAAACAATCCACATGGAGCATTACAACACACCACATACTGCATGTCTATGCTGCGTGTACAATGCATCAAACCTATTCTCAGGTACAGGCCAGCTGGTACGCAATTACAACATGAAACAACTGACACAGGGACCGTAAAGTCATGCCTTTTCCTCCGCGCCTCGGGTTTCATGTTATTATCCTCACATGCAGCTCAATTCGCCTGTGCTGTGCAGCATGAGCAAAAGCATATATTGTTTGTGGTCACATGACACGGAACATAAATACAGTGAAACCTTCCTATGTTGGACACCCGCGGTGCAGCCGAAGCGTCTCCTACTTATAGAGGTGTCCGAGTTACAGAATATGATGGCAACAAAAAATGGAAGAGATCACAGCTGTGAGAAATGTCTTCCTTCTTCAATTTAAGGTCCTTAGTGGTACCTGGTGGTGGTGCCTGGTAGTGGTACCTCTACCCACTCACTGATAATTATTACTGATTTTAGTATATTCAATTCCGTTCAGATTCTACTCAATGGCATTACCTCTGGAGCCTTTCGAGCAGCAAGGACTTGTCTCTGAAGCGTCAGCCTACTTCTCATAGCTTTGGTGCAGTGCTCGTTCGAAGGCTCTAGACAAACTGAAGACATGTGCTCACATAAAGAATTACAATGTAGACTGACAGCACTTGTTTTTGGACTCTAAAAACTAAAGCAACTAAATGCTGAGACCAGTATAGGGGAAAAAAGGGGCAAAAGTCAAGGCCACTGGCTCATTTTGGGTCTTTTCGGTGCAAAGATGGGCCGATATTGAGGTAATTTGGCCAGGGTTTTGTCCGACTTTGCAGGGGAAACCCTATCCTACTTCCAAGATAGGGAGGTGTCCGACATAGAGAATTTCGTCCCCATGTAGTTTCAATGGGAGCCTGCCCGTGCAATGAAATCATGGGGAGTTGTCCGAGTTAGGGAGGTGTCCGACTTTGAAGGTTTTACTGTACTATAGAGCATTCTACATCATGTAATCTAACAGTTGTTCACGTTTGGATATTTTAACCATGGAATTCACCCTGCATGCACCATACCATGTCCAAACACTAACAACTGCTAGAGAGCAGTATGTACTGCTTCTGTATAGCACTTATGGCTTGCGTCCTGTGATCGGAAACAGTGGTGTCTTTTTTCTGCTACAACCAGTAAACTACAGTAAAGATTTAGAAATACTGTGTCATACCATAAAGCACTATGGGAAATGGCAGTTTGAAAAACTGGAGAAGACTGTCATTAGAACGGGGGACATGTTCTACGGTGAGATTTTTTACAGTGTGTGCTGCACCACGTAATGCACTGCAGGCCTACCACAGTATGGTAACGCTCTCAATACTGATTTGCTCAAAAAAGGAATCTGTGCGTTTCTTGTACTAACTTCCCCTTATGCAAATTAGTAGAAAAATGTTTTCAGCCAATGGGGAGGGAGAGGACATCATTCTGGAGTCTCGTTGACCTACAATGTGTCGTGTGTGAAGGTCATTTTGAAGAGTGTAGGTGGTACAAGACTGTGTTCCCACGTTCTTGGCAGTGTTGACTAATAACCATAATAAAGTAGAGGGTACATTTGTTGCTTCATATATTTGTGTCATGGCAAAGTATGTAGAGATACATCTGTCTCAACCTGCAGGTGACAAAACTGCTTTTTATGCCTAAATTATGACAAATAGTTGTCTGTTCAGCACCACTAATCATGTGCCGGCCTCCATGACATGTCTGTGACATTCCAAAGTGATTAACATGTCCCATAGATGTGTGCAATGCTGAAGATGACTGTGTACCTTCTATGGATTCTTGATTCAAGAAAAGTACTGTGTGATTTGCAAACACCGCCTGGCTGTACCTTCACAATTCTACATAAAAATATGTAAAGTTTGCCGAAGGAAATATCATGAAGGTCAGTGAAAAACCCTGAGACGAGGGATAGGAAGGGACATACACAATGTCTCAACATAGCTTGTTTATGTCCCTTCTTGTATCTCCTCTTCAGGTCTCGCCATCATGGACCCTATCACCAGCTAGCTTGCTGTTGAACCGTTCTTTCAACGATAAAGGGTCACTTTCATGGACTGGATGGCAGCCAACATGCTGTCAATAAAAAGAATAATGGAAAGAGCTCAATATGATCCTTAGGCTGTGCGTGGTCATTGCTTTCTGACAAATGGTGACTTCGAATTTCAGGACAGTGCCTGCGGTGCTAGTATTCTTGTGTTCTCACCCTTGACGCCCATTGTGTGTCATCGGTCACCTATAATCTGCTAATATGCACATAGCTAAAACAAAGTATATTTGTATTTCTTTGAATACAGTTGGTACAGCACATTGTTTTTTACATGTTCTTTGGAAAATATAAATAAAAAATTCTCTACTCTGCAAGTCTCCTGTGAGCTCTACAGAGCAGCTTCGAATCTCACTAGAAGCCACGTGTGAAACCTTGACCAAACTAGTGGTGAAGGTCCGTATAGGTCATAGATAGATACTATTATTATTATTAGATCATAGGTCAGGCTTAGGTCCTGGTTGGTAGCAACGCATTTGAATTTTATTAAAAATTTGTGCAGGAGGTGACCAACATAACTAAATACACCAACTGACTCTCACAAATTTTGTGGTGTTATACTTTTGAAACAACATTGATACGCTGCAGTGGTCTTTTCTCCTTTTAACCTAGAAATATTAGGTCTTCGGCATCACGAGCCTTAGTTGCTGAGCATGCAGTTATTTACGTTGAGCACTGCAGTTTCATATTTGTTTCTCTGGACAAGCAAGCCCGCTTCCCTATTTTGATAAGAGTCTTTCAGCTTTCACAGGGCATTTGGGGACAAGGAAAACATTTGGACTATTGTGTATTTTGCTATGAAGTGCACCGTACAAGGCAGAGGACAACATCAACCATTTCCACTAAGGTTATTAAATTTGTGATAAAATACATATACCTTTTGTCACTGACTAATTTGGTGGCAAAGTTACTTGAGTGGCAGTTGTGCAATTTTAAGCACATGTTTAAAAAAATAGGATATGGGAAGTGCTGACTGGTTGAACATGTGGAGTACCCAATATAATAATTGGGGGTTTACGTCGCGAGACAACTGAGTGTGGAATACACAGCACAGTGTAATGTTCCTTATTCTGGCAATGTTAGCATGGTTCAAGAAGTGGGAAATGTTGCACTACCCTTAATAACATCTGTTGGGCCCAGCAAACAGGGTACACATACCCTGATCTGAAGACATTATGCCTAACTCAAAAGCAATATGAGATCTACCCGTACGTGTTTATTTGCGAAACTATTATGAATGAAATATGGCCTGTGTGATATAGAACAATGCGCACACTCAAGTAAACATTCAAAAATACGTATAAGGGCTCTCGACCTACATGCCGCGATGCACACTACGAGATAAACAACGCACTACAAAACTACATCCAACACTTTTTGTGCGGGGCAACTCTAATGAACACTTTCATATAACCGACGAATAGTTCAACGAATGCAGTTCGAGTGGTCACGATACATTCCTACGTCGTTCATTGCAGTCGCGCTATGATGCTGCACAATATATGTATCTCGTGTAACAAGCCTGGCAATCGCACGATGTGCATGGGCAGAAATACGGCCTTCTTTCTTTGAAGACCAGTCCACTGCAGGTATATGCTCAAACGGTCACCAAGTCTCACGTTGTTGCTCAATCGCTCCCATTCCTGCACTTGTAGTAAAAGCAGCAAACGGGTTGACGTGAATGGCAGCCGAACGGTTGAACTGCGAAGTTCTCGAGCACATGATCACAATTTCACGCCGAAAATTATGTTGAGGTGAGTTCGCGGTTGTTGTTTCCATCGTTCAATAGTTCTCGGGATTACGTCGGACGAAACGCTCATCGTAGCCGGCGGCCATAACTGGATATCCTCGCAAACGGGAGAAGACGCCAGGGAAGTCAGAGAAAGCCTCAGCTTTCATCCAATCAGACGCACAATTCTCTATCTACGTAGATGGAGCAGGTTTATCCCATCTACGTCACAAAAATGGCTGCGCCCATGGCTTGTTTTGGTTTCTTTGATGAATTAATTTTCGTAATAGGAAGACAAAATTGAGAAACGAAGGTGCGTTTCGGGGGCAGTTGGATGTGCTCGTTCTGAATATCACAACCGTTTCAACACATCGGGAAATCGGCGTAGCTGACCTTTCAGGTGCGACGACGAGGTCAAGAATGCGGTCCGATCATGGGTGCTACGCGCCGGCAAGGATTTCTACGCTGCTGGCATCCAAGCCCTCGTGAAACTCTGGGACAAGTGCATTAGTGCAGCTGGAGATTACGTTGACAAATAAAACTAATTTCTCGCCTGTAAGTTCATTTTACTTTTGCGAAAAATGAAAAGTCCCGGTTTGACTTGAACACCCCTCGTACTTCTGGCAGGCGTAATCGAGTTGTTCAAAGAGAAGGCTATGATTCTCGTGTATTATTTGCGAAGTTACGGCGTGTGTGATCCACTCCATGAAGGTGAATTTCACGTTCACTAGTTGCGAGGCCGAAACAGCAAGCACCGAGTGTCCTGCGATGGAGGAATGTCAGAGACATGCAAGCACACGACAGCTGTGCTGATGCTCTCTTACAGATAACATCTTCTAAGTGAGTAGAACGTGTAAGAATGTAGTTTAGAGTGGTAATACTAGAGTGTTACGTTAATACTTCACTGGCTTTGCACTGGGCTTTCAGTGAGTGAGTTATCTCACCCTGACGGGAGGAATCACGTGTTACGTGACCTTCTGACGCCATCCACTCAAACGTTGCCTGCCTGCGTACTGTTGATGAGGCCCAACGAGGCCGAAACCGCTGTCCAGTCCTGGCATGGCGACGTTTGAGTTACAAACATATGCTATACGTGCAGCCAAAGAGCTCTGGCTATTTTTTTCTATTTATACTTCACTGGCTTTGCACTGGGCTTTCAGTGAGTGAGTTATCTCACCCTGACGGGAGGAATCACGTGTTACGTGACCTTCTGACGCCATCCACTCAAACGTTGCCTGCCTCCGTACTGTTGATGAGGCCCAACAAGGCCGAAACAGCTGTCCAGTACTGACATGGCGACGTTTGAGTTACAAACATATGCTATACGTGCAGCCAAAGAGCTCTGGCTATTTTGTTCGTATTATACTTCACTGGCTTTGCACTGGGCTTTCAGTGAGTGAGTTATCTCACCCTGACGGGAGGAATCACGTGTTACGTGACCTTCTGACGCCATCCACTCAAACGTTGCCTGCCTGCGTACTGTTGATGAGGCCCAATAAGGCCGAAACAGCTGTCCAGTACTGGCATGGCGACGTTTGAGTTACAAACATATGCTATACGTGCAGCCAAACAGCTCTGGCTATTTTTTCCTTTTATACTTCACTGGCTTTGCACTGGGCTTTCAGTGAGTGAGTTATCTTACCCTGACGGGAGAAGTCACGTGTTACGTGACCTTCTGACGTCATCCACTCAAACGTTGCCTGCCTGCGTACTGTTGATGAGGCCCAACAAGGCCGAAACAGCTGTCCAGTACTGGCATGGCGACGTTTGAGTTACAAACGTCTTTGTGAATGTATTTTACTTTGTGATGTGTTCTGTCGCGCATCAGATTCACATGATATGTCCTTGGATCTTGCACAATAAATAATAACTATAATAATAAATAATAATTTGGATCCTATGGGTGTCCTATGGGGATCCGGGTGTCATGTTGTAGCAGTCGTTGAGACACCTTTGATGAAATAAAAATTCAAAAGTACATAAGAAAGATATGAAGATGAACCTGATGTCTCTGGAGGGGGACATATATTTTGGTCTTCTTTGGCATTACACACATTCAATAGACTTTTTATTTGCATCCTGACAAACAAAACAGTAAATAAAACGAGTCAAACAAGGTAATTCATTCACAGCCTTATTTCAGGAAATATGCATCAGTATTCTACAGCGTATTTGGACTATTTGGTATTGTCGAAAAGTCATCTACTTTACAACCAAAATATTGAAACATCTTAGAAGCAGAGACACAGAAGAGAGTTGCATCAAGGACAAAGTGTACCTTCACAATACGTTGCAGAGCCCCTGTACATCGTTATGCCCCATCCATCAGAAGTTTGGATGATCGGTGATAAACAAGCATCACAATGAGTCCTGTAGAATACAATGCAATTACTGCTCTGGAGAAGGGCCCTTTCAAAACCTTGCATATTCTGAATTTCTCAATTTTCAGAACGGTTCTACTTTTATAAAGCTTACTCACCGAACAATTAAAAGCTAGTTGGCCCCCTTTCTTTCATTCTGCATGATAAGACAACATGAGAAAGCTATAATTTTGTTTCACAAGGTCAAAATTACTGGGAATTCTGCTCACCACATAGCAACTTCATGTGTTTGCTAGTTCTAGTCAAGTATTGTGTTAATGGTTACACTGACTAAAACTTATTTTCCCTTCTTCTAAAACTTCTTCCCCTTTCCAGCCGACGCCACTCCTCCTCTTCCTCCTCTGCATTCGTCTGAGTGTCTCAGTTTCATTTCGTTCTTCGCAGGCCTCTAACAGCGGCAGCAAAACGCCGGAGGTTGGCAACCGAGGAAAATAAAGTTGAGAACGTTTTTGGAATGACGAGGGTCGGGCATGTCTGCTTACAGGGCGAAGAATAGAACATTATGGCGACGATGGAACATTTCTAGAACGTCCGTGCGAAAGTTACAAGCACCGAAGGATTACCGTCAGTATGAACCTCGGTGGACTGTTACCTCCGGCACCCTTTCTGCCATTTTCTGGTGTTCCGAGTATTCCATGGGAACAATGGAAGAAGCTGTTCTTGACATTCTTGGACGCTGTGGCAGAAGATTCATACTCTGTGGCAAGAAAGAAGGCGGTACTCCTACACTGCTTGGGTGCCGAGGGACAGAGAATATTTCATGGGCTAGAGTCATCTTCATCGCAAAATCAAACGGTCGCCTGTGTTTCTCAGACATCAACGATTCTCGATCAGGCGCTGAGTCTGTTGGATACGCGATTCGGCACATCAGTGAATGTGTCTACTCCGTCATCGATTCCTGGGGAGAATGCAGCAAGAAGGAGAGTATACGCAAGCTTTCGTGGGGAACTTCGCTATTTAGCCGCTCTCTGCAACTTCGGAGAATTTGAAGATGAAGCTGTCAAGCATCAGCTTCTGGGAGGCACAAGAACTCCCAGCTGCGAGAACGCCTGCTGAGTGAAGGCCAGACAATGACTTTTGACAGTTCTGTAACCTTGGCGGCAGCTATGGAAGCAAGCACCAAAGCCGCGAAGGAATTTCTACAACCGCCGGAATTACCACCACCGGAACCCTTAGAGGTGCAGCGAATTTCTCGGAAGACAGAACACAAGCCTGCAAGTGAGCATGGCTCATACGCCGGTTCTTCGCCAGCGGACAAGAAGAACTCACCTACTGTTTTCGTCAGGTCACTTAGCAAATGACAAGTCATGGAGGCCCCGGAATCAGAAGTGCCAGAAATGTGGAAAGACTGGTCATTTCAAGAAAGTAAGTCGTAGCGGCAGTAGAGGCGTTCACGTTGTTGAGAATGAGGCACATGTGCTTACTGTTCGGCAAGTACACTTTACTGACCAACGGAAAGAGCCGATCTTCGCTGAAGTCATAATTGAAAGGGAGCAGGTGCACGCGCTACTTGATACCGGCTCGGCAACATCATTGATGGCGCAGGCATTCTACGATGAGCGATTCAAGGACTAGTTCGCACTGACAAAACCGACGATTTCTCTTGTGGACTACAGCAACAAAAGGATCCAAGTCATTGTATGTTTCCTTACCCACGTCCGATTCCAAGCAAAGATGGATTCGATCCAGTTCTACATTGTGCTAAAAGGGACGACCTTACTAGGACGGGATGCAGTCCGCAAGTTGGATATTTCAATCGTTGGGAAGTCTTTGCGCTGTGCTACTGCATCGAAGGATGCAGACATACTTTCTATTGACCTGAGAAGCGAGTTTGGTCACTTGTTCAGTGGAGACCTTGGTCTGGCAAAGAACGTAGGGCACAAAGTGTACCTGAAACTCAAAATGACGCCGGTTACAGCAAAGTTAGGGCGACTGCCGTTGACTGTACGAGACAAGAAGAAGAACGAGTTTCTGAAGAACTTCGAAATTTGGAAACGGAGGGAGTCATTGAACGTGTCGATGCTTCGATGTGGATTTCACCTATAGTTGTCGTCCAAAACCCAAATGGAACTATTCGGTTATGCGTAGACCTGCGGGCCCCGAATCAGGCTATTGTAGTCGATGCCGATCAACTTCCTTGCGTCGAGGAGTTGCTGAATTATCTTGCAGGAGCTCGTTACTTTTCAAAGTTGGATCTCAATACATCAGTTTACCATGAAGTGCAGTTGAGCCCTGAAAGTTGAAGCCTCACAACCTTCATTACGCACGAAGGACTCTTCCGGTTCAATCGAGTGTGTTTCGGGTTGGCTTCTGCACGATTAGTATTCCAGAAGCTGATGGCCAACCTCCTCACTGGATGCAAAGGGGTCCTTGTGTATCTTCACGACATCGTTGTCGACAACTTACGAGTAGTAGTAAAGAGAGTTTCTGATGAGGGACTAACGTTGAATTAGGAAGTGCTGCTTCGACGCGCAGGAGATTACTTTCCTTGGACATCGGATTATAGCCGAAGGAAACGCGCCACTGCAGTCGAAGATTGACTTTATTCTCAACCCCCCGTTCCGCAAGATGCGAAGACTGTGCGATCCTTTTTGGGTCTAGCCGCGTACTATTCTCGATTCGTACCACGGTTTGCGCGTGTGGTTGAGCCTCTTCGCAAGCTACATCGACGAGGGCATGCATTCGACTGGAATGACGAAGCAGAGAATGCATTTCAACAACTTAAGCACCAGCTCGGAACTGCCGGTTCCTTGCAACCGTTCGACCTTAAACTAGACGCCATCGTTACCACAGATGCGTCAGAGAAAGGCCTCGGCGCCGTCTTGCAACAGCCGAGTCCTCATGGAATAAGGACTGTCGGCTTCGTCTCTAGGTCGCTCTCACGAGCAGAGGAGAAGTACTCCGCTGGGGAACGGGAAGCGCTAGCATGTGTCTGGAGCTGCGAGAGATGGTACATATACCTCTGGGGAAGGCATTTTACCTTGACGACAGATCATCAAGCCTTGGTGCCACTACTATCGCACCACGGTTCCGCTAGACGGCCTGTACAGATTTTCCGATGGGCTTCTCGTCTGCTGGCGTACAATCTCACCTAGAATACAAAAGGGGCTCCGAGAACGTCGTAGCGGATGCACTCTCACGATTACCTTTGCCATCGGCAGAACACATGGAATTCCAGTGATTCCAGATGCTGTATTGCTCCCAGATGCGAATGCGAAGGAGACTGCTATGACGAAGTTCTTCACCGTCAGATCATGTTGAAAAATAAATAGTTTTGAATTGTTTACGAGCCTTATTACTGTAGGAAAGTAATAATGACTGGACTCCCGTAGTTCACAACGCTCAACTGGCCTGAACAAGATTTAATTAGCAATTAGAGCTAATTGGGACCGTACATTAAGCAGTACCCTCCAGGGTGTCATTACACTAATTGGGGTGCATCTAGCTCGTGTCCAGACTAGCTGAGCGTTGTGGACTACGAGTATCCATCAAAAACAGGAAAAATAGATAGATATAGAGTGGAGAGAAAAAATTTATTCGAAAATCAACGATGCCATTGCGAAGAAACCGCTCTGGAACGTCCGAGTGACCAGCGCCCGCCATGTTGGTAGTTTGCACCCGGCAGTTGCAGAGATCAACGACAGGTGGCCGCTGAGTTTCAAGGCATCACAACAGATGGCGTCACCATCATAGCTCTGTGCGAGAAAGACAGAGAACAACAAGATACTAGCGGAAGGTAAAAAATGGCAACACTTCTCAACAAGTCTAGGCATGCGAGAGAAAAGGTCTAACCGCTACTGCTAAACAACACGGAGAAAACGCTTCATATCGGGGAAAAGGCGACCGCTTCGGCCTAACCACAGCGTCACAACACTACGCAGCTAACGCAAGGCGGGAACCGCTAAACGTGCGTCAACACGGAGAAAAGGCTGGGTCACTGCTGAACAAGTCTAAACATGCGCGTACGGTGCACGGCAAACATGCGAGAAAAGGCTTAACACAAGCGCGGTCAAACAACGCGCAAACATCTCATTGGTCACCGCTAAACAAGTCTGAACATGCGCGTACAGGGAATATCCGCTATGACAAACATGCGAGAAAAGGAGCACGGCAAAACAACGCGCAAACATCAGCAAATTACACTTATCGGCAAATCACATGAGCATATCGTGGCTGCTATCTGCTGGAATGTAGGCTCACCGGCGACAGCTGTGTCAGTGAAAGCTTTCGTCGTCGGACAGGCTATGCCGCGTCCCTCAATGCTTGACATGATACGACCACATAAAACGGTAAAAGAAGGAATACCTACCGCCTGAGACAGCCTTCCATCCCGTGCACAAGGAGCCCACAGCTACCAAATCACATCAACGCATGAACGATGACAGAGCGCGAGTCGTAAACAGCGAGCCGACTCATAAAGCCACAGCGGCCACAGCACACCAATGCCACAGCGAGCACAACAACGAAGAGACGACACATACACACGAGCACAGGAGCCTACCGCATCCAAAAACATTTCTCAACAAACAACTCAAAGAATGCCACCGCTACAGCCCCATTCACTAGTTCTCCGATCTCGTTGCGCTCTGTCCAACGTGATCCAACTCGGACACAGCCATTCAGCTAATCAGTTCTCTCACTCTCGAACCACACGAACACTGATCATGAAGCGGAGAGCATCACACCCACAGGGATTGAAAACATGGCGGTTCCCGTGATCGGCGGCCAAACAGGCAAGCGGTTGTTGCTCGTGTGGATCATCTCAGGACCTCTTTCAGCCTTGATTGTTGGTTTTATTTAGTATACTTCCGATTAAACACGTTGTACATGCGCTATTTATGCAGCCTGCGTTGTGAAACGTGAGATGACGTGTGGGGCGGCAATGCTTGTCCTTCTGACAAATCGTTTCACTGCAATACCTGATATTCCCAGGAAGCACACATAGGTTTGTTCTCTTCCGTACGAAACGTGCACGAACGACATGGCTCGAAATCCACGACAATTCTCTGCAGACGTCACGATGCTTTGGCATTCGTGTGCTTGTACGACCTCGCTCTGTCGAGGGCATCATCTGCGAGGTGCGTCGAAAACAGTGGAATACTGTCGCGGCAACCCAGCATCACCGTCGATTACATGTATCCAATCGATCGCAGCAAGTGACCTCAAAACACCAAGGCAGGTGTTGTCGACCGACAGTCAAGGCACACGATCCGATGCTAACCTGATGTTTCTAGCCAGACATCGGACGACGAAATGCACTTCACTGAAACGTACAGAGATCACTCATCCCAAAGAGCAGCATTACACCATCACCACATCACCAGGCGAGCAAACACAGACCAGAACAAAACCACGCCGCTGCAGACGGTGGGGATGTCCCGGTAAAAAGAAAAGGCATCGCTGGTTGGACGAGCAGGCGACGGTTCGAACGACAGTTCTCTGTGGTACCCGGAAACGGCGATGAGTCGGACTATCCGACAATCTCGACTCTCGAACTTGGAAAGTGCAAACGAATCCTGTGAACTGTACGCCTGTATGCGCTGTCCTCCCACGGGCCGCGTGCACGGCGCCAGAGTGGCGAGTGGAGAGATCAAGAAGCGTCTCCTGGCTCTCGCCGGCGTTCAAAGAGTTAAAGGTCCGACCTGTGACTTGACTGTTGTCTTTCATCCCCATGTCACTTTGATGCTGTGTTGACTTCGTTGTAAGACATTTCACGTCTTCCTGGATCAAGCATCCCTCTCACTGCTGCCTGGAATCCGTTAACCAAAACGGATTGTCCGCGCTCCCTCACTTTTGCAACATGGCACAGGCACACCAAGGACGTGGTCCGTCACGAAAGCGAAGTGCAATTTGTACCCTCTTTTCCGTTCCGAAGGTGAAACTGCAAAGTGCAGCTTTTGTTGAAATGCTCTTTCCTACCGTGGTGGAGCAACGGCAAAGTTGTGGCGGCATGTCCGAGTCAACCACCCTGGCGCATCTCTCCTGCGCTCGAACCCGGTCCTCGGGGCATCGCAACAACAATGTAACGATGAGGTTGTTGACGACCCAGTGGAACCCTCACACCCTTCTCCGGATGAATCCGGTGCCCGACCTTCGGTTCCTTCGGGACTGTCATCTTTATCTTTGTCGGCACTGTCCACTACAGAACAGTCCGCTCCTCCACGTCCCCTATACCTCCTGCCCGAGGACACCGACGGGAAACCCAGCATAGTTCTAGTTAGCATAGCTATAGTTCGCTTTTTTAAGCACAGCTCGCATGGATTAGCAAGGCTACAAGCAATGCAGCAACAAATGGGAATGACGTTGCTTAAGTTGAAACAAGATGTTCCCACCCGTTGGAATTCGACGTACGAGGTTTTCAAGGATAGTGCGTTTGCAGTGCCATCCACTCTGGCCATCTTAGACGCGGGTGTTGAACAGCTGTCTCAAACGGAATGGACACTCATAGAGAAAATATGCGACATCCTGAAGCCATTCTTGACGGTGACTACCGAGATTAGCAGTGAAAAAAACTATGACGGTGTCTAAAATAATACTGCTTGCCAGAGCACTCATTACCCACCTGGATAACGCCAAGAAAGACCCCAGCCTGCCGGAAGACTGCAAAAAAAAAAAAAGTGCTGAAAGTGCTTTCGGAGCAACTGGCAAAGCGATTTGGAGATGTAGAGGTAACAAAGCGTCTAGCAGAAGCAACCGCTATGGATCCCCGCTTTAAGAGACGCGGATTCCAGCGAGAGACCGCATTCGAGATTGCCTACCGCTCGCTGTCGGCGCAGGCAACAGCAGTGGAAGTCCCCCAGGACTACAGCGATGCACCTGCGGACCAGTCCCGGGCGCAAGATCCAGAAGATCCGCTATGGTACGAATTCGACACATCCATGTCACTCGTACTGACCTGCGCGAACCCTACAGCGGCTGGTATACTCGAGTTCGACAAGTATCTGCAGGAGCCACCACTTGAGAGGAAACAGAATCCCCTCACTTGGTGGAGGGTAAGGCAGCACGTCTGCCCACGCCTTTTTAAGATGACGAAAAGCAAATTGTGCGTTGTGGCAACGTCTGTGCCATGTGAGAGTATCTTTTCTAAGGCCGGACAAATTGTTACAGAAAGACGGAACCGGATAGCACACAGCAAGGTGTCCAAAGTGCTGTTTCTTAATGTAAACATGCAGTAGGATCATACGCGTATCACCTTTATGTGCGGAAGTGGTTTTACCTATTTTGCCGAAGAACACTCGTGCAACAATGTAAAAAGCTTGTGCTTTGTGTTTGAACGCGACGTAGACTGGTCGTTTTTATGTTTTCGAAGTTCTAGGCACGTTTCTTTTCCATTCCGGTATCAAATAAAAACTTTATTTTCCGAATAACGCGTCCTGGAGTAGCCAGTCCCGAGTGGCTCGAGACTAACATCTCCATTTATTTCCTTTTACAAATCAATCAACACGCAGAGCAGAGTGATGCATATTGCGCTGATCAACACGACAAGACACGGGCAAACCGCAGCTGTACACGCTGACGAGCATTAGACAGCACACCCTCTGGAGTGAACGAAGTCCCGTCCACCTGTATTCAACAAGGAGAGGACGGGATGAACAAGCACAGGAAGCTGCGCCACACACACACACACACTAAAAAAAGAAACACACACAGTGGTCCTGTATTGGAAGTCATCCAAAAACCCATTAGTGTGAGCCTTTGAGGTCAACTAGCCACGGCGGCACGACAAGGTGCCCTCCGTCAAACGGCGATATGACAGCAGCAGAGCGAGAGCCACGACTGCAAACAACAAACGGCGTTGTCGAGCCTCTCTGAACCGAACAGCGCAGCAACTACACACTACTACACCGCCCACTGCAGCTTCGATACCCCTTTCTCACTCCTGGCCTCCAGCTCGTTCTCCCTCCCGGCGATTCAGCATTCAGCTGCTCAGTTCGTCAGTTCACCGACTCTCGATTCCTTCGAACTCTCTCGGTACGAACGAAACACCCGCGCCCCCGCGCCTCCATGGGTCTCTTCCTCACCTTACGGACCTCTTTACGAACTTGTTCCACTGACTCCTGATTCCCTCAACAGTACGACAGTACGCCCCCTCCCCGGCGCCTCCGCGCCTCCGCGCCTCCGCCACCACGTCCAGCATTCGAGTAGGCAACAACGTCCACAGATGGCGCGACGACCATGAAGCAGCCGCTGTTTTTATGCATGCTTGTTATGGCGATTGTGGATGTGGTCCACGGAGGAGAAGTAAGGAGAACGATCTCTGCCGCGCCGCCGTTGAGAAAGCGTGGTCCCAATTCCTCGAGTCTTTTGTGACCGCGCCGCAGCGCTCGCGTTCCGTCAGGTACTTGCTCCTCTGAATTGACGCTTCCTTAATGCGCTATTTCAGATGTACTGGTGTGCCCAGTGCACGAGAAAAAAATATTTTGATTAACAAACATGACTGTCGTATATCAAGGAACGACTTTCGTGAAAGTTTTTCGCCCACAATTCGTGATGGTGCAAATCGAGATGCTTTTCTTTTCTTTCATTATGTGGAGAAGCCGCCGTGCAGGAGACTCCGTGTTTGACAACATGGTAGCTTGGCGTGGCGGTTCGGCTTGGATGTTTTGGTCAGTGGTCGCAGGAGTACGGTTTTTGTGTGACATAAACATGGCACAAGGCACCAGGGGCACAATGGTGTTGTTTCACATCGTCGAGGATGAAAGTTATTACTGCGAAGTGCACATCGATGGATGCAGTGCGTGCTTCCCACAAACAATTCGCAGTCATTGAGGTGACTAATCCACGTTTGTATTGCCGCTGTTACATGAGAGCTCGGTCGCCCTCGTTTCTGCAGATTATCAGCCATTTTGTGCGCGACAAGCATGGGGAAGACGAGCGAGGACAATTCCTTTTGTCGGGATTGTGATAGATGTGCACTAGGATAGAGTTATATTTCACGTGCAACCATACCGGAATTAAATAATACCAAAGAGCCACAAGACGTTTTGTTTTACAGGTTCGTACAACATGATTGAATTACGTCTGTATATGCAGATATGTGTAAATGTCGTGTATTCATAGCATCTCTGTGGGATGAAGAATGCAACGAAAGAACACAAGGGAACGTTCTTTGAAAATGAAAATTAGTTATCATTGGAAGGTATATACAGAACAAGGAAGACGCATCACATATGTACTATGCATATACAGTTACAGCAAGATTAAATTAGTTATCATTGGAAGGTATATACATAACAAGGAAGACGTATCACATGTGCATTATGCATATGCAGCTACAGCAAGATTAAATTAGCTATCATTGGAAGGTATATACATAACAAGGAAGACGTATCACATGTGCACTATGCATTGTGGGAAACCTTCCGGTTAACCCACCACCGGGACCACGCCCGTTCATCCGACTCGCGCAAGGAACGCAGACACAAGTTCGAACAATTAACAAAGGGTTTATTTCATACCTTCAGACGGCACAAGCCAAGGCTTTCCCCCAAGAAGAGCGAGCCACCCTCTCAGGTTCGCCAACACAGCTTAAATAATAAGTTCCTTGGGTATCCGCCCCCTAATCTATGCGCAAGCGACACGCGCCATCTGTCTATCGCGACACCTGTCGACGACAGCACAAAACAAATCCCACACTTCCCCTCTCCCAAAACTGTACAATACGGGCAAAGATTTACAGGTCTTCATTGTGGTCCCTCGATGAGGATATCGTCCTCGGCTGGGTTGGGGGCCGCCAGCTCTCTCTCAGTTTCCCGGAGTATCTCTGGGCGATGCCGACGTAAGGTGGCCAGGGCGGCGACGACATCCACGGCCTCCGGTCGTGCTTGTTCGATACGGGATCGACGGAGCTCGCCTCGACGATGGGTGGCTCTGTGCAGTTCCGGAACTTGGCAGACCGGACACAGGAGTCGTTGTTCGTCTGCAGAGAGGGGTTGAAGAGGGTCGGCGGGGTGTCTCTCTCGCAGGGTCAAACCGCGGAACGGCAACGGAGTGGTAGTGGGGTCGGCATTCCGGAGGGGGCGGGGCTGGGATGACCACTTATGAGAAGCCCACGATAAGGGGTAGCCAAGGTGGACCACGGTCCACGTCGCCACGGGCTTCTTTCTCGGACCTGGGGACCGAGATCGTGCTTGATCAAATGTAGGGCGGGGCAGAGATCCTCGACGGGAAGTGCGACGCAAACATGGGAGCGCTGTCTCTGTCTTTGCATGCTGGAATTAAAACAATAAGAAGGTAAAGCAGTAAGAGGGTAACTCCACACTGCGAGCGCCTGGAAAGGTACTCCCCACATTACAAGTGGAAGACCGCCAAAAACACTACAACGCGAGCACCAGGTTCTGGAGACCGAAATAGTGACTGCTACGTGCGCTGCGTGCGGAGACGCATACTGTGGCAACTGGAAGCAGGTCCGGTCGGATCCTGGCATAGTTGAGGCTGTGAGGGCCCTTCTGGGTCCCTAACTGCTGCGATCGCCCTCTGGGGGAATACAAAGGGATCAAATACTCTGGGAACGACAACACATTAGAAATACGGTTTTGCTCGTCCACGCCAGCTGAAAGCCAGTTCTCAGAGACTGTTTCCGCTGGCCAGTGTAATGCGGTTCTAACGCCAGTTTGGCAAAGCGGGGCTTTAGTTGAGATATGCTAAGAAAGCAACCTGATGATGAAATCATCCGTGATTTTCATGTCAGTCTGATAGGCCGTCTGGGTGCTTGGAGGAACAACACCTCAAAAGCATGGTTTGCTCATCCCAACCAGCTAAAAGCCGGCACTTAATAGAGTAGAAGCAAAATTTACTAGGAAGATATCGTCAAAGTACGATCTTCCCACGCTATCGGAACTATCAAAGCGATATGCTCGGAGATACAAGCGTAAGGGGTGTGGCACTCGCGGGGATAGCTCGTGCAACACACCAGATATCACTGCAACCTACAGGATGCGCGTGATTATGGCATGAATGTTATTTCCCATGTTGGGCTGATAGGCCGTCTGGTTACGAAGTCTGATAATGTCTTACAGTGCGCTCACCAAACAGACGAAATACCTGCACGTGTTCCTCATACATGCCGAGTGCCTTTGCACAGGTTTTCTGAGTTGAAGTTTGAGCACAACCAGCCGCAGAGCGTAACCGACCACGTGTGACCGCTGTTCCAAAGATGTTCTCAAAATGTCACGAAGCGAAATGCTACAGGTGCCAACCGTCGAAGACCAGTGGTATCATCGGTGAAACGGCTCCGGCCGCGCAAAATGCAATGTTGCAGAGCCTGAGACGACGCGTCAATTGTGGTTGACGAAAGCAACGATAGTGCAACGCAGCTTAACCTGAAACTGGCTACATACGACTTAGAGGAATCACAATACAGACTGTGGCAATGCTATTCCGAATGCACGAACTTAATGCGCGTCCCCACCCCCGCGTCACTCTGCGGGTGATCTCCCGAGTTTTGACTTTGTCATATTGGCAGGTATGATCATAACGCAATTTTTTTTCTTGAAAAAATGTCAGAATGCCGTGTCGACCTTTATAGAGTTTCTGCCATGCGTAGCACTGTTACTCCTTGCAAAAGAAAACAGTTGTATCACTGTTCATTGAGAATGAGGTGGATTTGCAGTTCACTATTGTTTGTTTACAGAGAGCAAGCTGGATATTTGTTTTGTATATGTACCTTATCTGTGGCTCCAGGTTTAACTCTGTGCTTTGTTCTCTGTGATAGGTTGCCCTTGAAGGCGATATAAAGGTCAACAAGGAAAGGCTCGAGTGGGCACTGGGAGCTGCCAAGGATTCGCTCTTCTGCCGGGAGGGTGCGAGGCTCCTGTGGACTGAGGAGGAACTTTCCGAACGCAGTGTGACGGGGGAGGCGTGTCGCCGATAAGCGAAGAGTGGGGCAGTTGCCAAGAAACGTCTCACACCTAAGAAGATGGATGCGCTACGAAGTAAGTTCCACAGAGGCAGCCTCTGTTATGTTCTTTTACACTATGCTGTACATCATGTCATTTTGATACAAAGCGTTAACTACTTCGTGCCTCAAGAGCGAAGGCAGTTGCTCCACAAGGAAGAGATGTGACTGCCTCTGCTTTTGTCATGTTGGTCAACAGGGCCGTACTACTCCTCATGTCCTATCAAATAGAGCTTCAACATCTTGTACGTTTTATTTACTATCTAACTGACACAGTTATGAATGAATAGCCCACCAACGATTGAGTGAGAAAACTAGAAATATGAGACGCAACTGCACAAGCAGTTGTTATTCTTATATTATGTATTATTACTGATTTGATTTCGGGTTTTCTTGCCCATTTGCTACTAGAAGGCTATAAACGTATTATTACTATTATGACTGCATTTGAAGATTATTGTTAAGTTATGTTATTATGTATGACAGAGTTGTTATTGTCTGTTCTTTCTCCTATTACAGTAAAACCCCAAATTATTATCTATACAGTTACAGAAGATCTGGGCTTGTCACCTTGATTCCTCTACTTTATCTTGTGTACAGGATATAAGAATTGATAGATTATATCATTTATTTCAGATGCGTTCTGGGAGTATTTAAAGCGAACAGGATCCCACGAAAAGGAGGAGCGCTACAAGCAGATGACATTCTATGTCAGAAGCCTTTTGTCCCACATAAACAGGAAAAAATAAAAGCAAGTAAAATAATGTTTTTGCTATGTCTGCTCATTTTGACAAGCACAGATGTGTCAAAACTGTGAATGTGTTTGACACGCATACCCGATAGCTAGTGTGCTGTGGTTCCGTGGTTACAGGTGTCCCATATTCCACACCTAAACCAATATGGCTGGTATTCCGATATGGCATGTATGCCGATACAGCAGTTATGCAGATATGGCAGATATGTATGTACCTCATACCGGGACCAAGAATACGATATGACGTTATAAAGGAAAAAATGATATCGGAATTTCCAATAGAGAAGGATACGTGATGCCGAGAAGCTCAGGAAAAGAGCGAAATGTGCTAGTTGGACAGCAATTATTTCAAAAGATGATGTTTGTTCCAGCTTCTTCGAGCTACTCAAGCTAGTCAAGTGTCTCTAATAAAGTTGTTGTTGTTTCGAGCTACCCAAAGCCTAGCTGTACATATTGATATGTGCTTTAAATAGATATATGTTATATCAGTTTGTTAGAAACCAGCCTGTCTTTAGGAAACACGAGACCACTCACATGATCTCGTGGTCCCATCAAGCCATCAGGCCTGATGATCTGATCGGTCGCAAATTACAGGCTCTGATGAACCGCCAGAAACTCGCCTCGTGGTCTGTTTTTTCATTCATTTTTTTAAATAGGGTATAGTGCTCCCCGTTTTGCGCCGCCTCCCACAAATCTTCCCCATCAGAATGGTTGGTGTGCTCTGGGGGAAATCGATGCTGCTGCTGTTGACTGGGTTTTTCTGACGCAAAAGCGACTGAAGCTACTGTGATTCGATACGAGAAGCGGAAGTGCTTTCGTAGCATCCATGTAAACGTCGCTTGTGATGAAGAACAGATCCTCAAAGACACCAAAGGCCACAAAAGACAAGAACCACAACAAACAAGTTGTGGACGCAGAGGTTCATTGGAACACTCGTCCACGAAATATGCCATTTCGCTCGTCACCTTGTCTACAGAAATAGCGGGATAGATCACAGCCACATTGTGTGAAATATTTTTCTGAATTATTTAGAACCCAGTAAAAAAGTAAAAAATAATAGGAGTATTGCTTTCGGCCTTATGTCGAAGAAGAGCTAATTGTACGTGTCCCACGCAAACACGCCCTACGTGTCGTATACGCAACTGTTTGAGTATGCGTATATATTCATTCTTTCCACGCAGCACCACGGCTTCTCTTAAGAAGAACAAAACTTGAACAAACAGGACTGTCCCTTTATATGTCATGGTGTTACGGACTCAAACCCACACTCCTGGCGTGCACGCCCGACACCATCAGCATGCACAACTGCTACAACTAGTGAACGAAGCGCCTGCCCGTCTGCTGAAAGGAATTAGAAGAGACTACTAGCAGACCGTAGCTAGGGGGGGTGGGGCGGGGCACCTGCACCGAGCGCGCTCACCACAGGGGGCACGGAATGGCAGGCCCTGGCATGTTGTTTGTACAGTATGCAGCGGGAATGACGGGAATGTGAATTCACTACCTAGGCACTGCGAACGAGCATTTTTATTTTTTATTTTTTGTATAGAGATTCTGACGGCAGTGAAGAGAGCGCGGGAGGGGGGGGGGGCGCTTGACGTTTCCCCTGCCCAGGGCGCAAACTCGCCTCACGACGGTTCTGGTAATAGCTATAGGATACTTCTCCGCGTAGACAAGATGAGCAGCATGTCTGCTGGGATAGCCCGATCGGTGCGCAATCCACAATCAATTATGTAAGGCGTCCCATGGTTCGCTAATCACTCTGACAGTAAGCAGCACGGACAGCAAAACTGTCGGGAAGTGACACCGCCTGACAACCAGATGCAGATGTTCCCAGGTTTTCCCATGTCACTGGTACCGATATCACTTAAACGGATACTTCCCAGCACCATAACACCTTGGATAGCCTCCAAGTTGATTTCTGCTGCACATGGTAGTGTACTTCGAATTTTTCAGACCCGTGCACTAGTTTCCGGCCCGAGCAGTAAGGATCTCAAAGCAACGGGATGCACGCAAGTAGGCTTGTCCGCGGAGAAAGACGTGCGCGCGACCTCTGTTTAAGAACTGTGTGACGACAAGAGGATGTTCCTGTGTCCCTGGCATCCAGATGCGGCTTCCTATCGCTAACCCTAAGAACGTCACGAAACGTCCCGCAAGCCGATCCAGCCTCCTGTAATATGCCTAGGAAAATACTGAAAACCCGTAAAATACATCTATTTCGAACGAAAGGGATTCAGGGGGTGCTGTTCATTGTCTATTGATCACACCTAGTAAGCGTTTCTTCTGCTATTTTTTCCCCTTAAGGGGGCGAACTATTCCTTTAAGAATTCTACAGACTGTACAAATGGGTTATCACTCTGGAGCACTAGAGCACTAGAAAAACAAGCTTCAGAGTCCCGCCAGCCTTTGCCACTATTGGCTGACTAATGGCTGAACTCGTACACGTGACGTGAGACGCCGTATCCTTTCCAGTCTCAGAGAAGTGCTTGTGGTTAGTGAATCGGTAGTTGCTTCGGTTTGCTTAAGAAGGTCTCTGAAGTTAACCTATACAGTCAAACTCCTTTAGAGCGAACGCCTTTTTAACGAAAGTACTAGTAGAACGAATTTTTTTCGCGGTCCTGCCAAAGCCCCATAGGACTAATGTATTTTTCAAACATTTAGTACGAATTTCTTTACAACGAAAATACCTTAATAACGAACAAAAGTGCGGCCCCTTCAGCGGAATTTCCAACACATACAACGAAGCTCCTCAGAGGAGTTCGGCGGGTTTTACGAGGATTATACATACATACCAAGTTTTTCTCCCGGTGCGGACCCCCTCCTTTATGATCTACGTTTCCAAGTTTTGTCATGAGAAAGGGGTGACATCATCAGATAATCCGTCACAAAGCCTCCCGGGCAATTACCGGTCACCTTGGAGTGCGAAGCCCGATCGACCTCCTTTCTGACCTGAGTTCAGAGCGTCCAGCTCCTTTATGATCTACGTTTCCAAGCTTTGTCCGGGGAAAGGGGTGACATCATCAGATGATCTGTCACAAAGCCTCCCTGTGCAATTCCTGGTCGCCTTGGAGTTCAAAGCCCGATCGACCTCCTTTCTGACTTGAGTTCACAGCGTCCAGTGCACACCAGGACACCAGCGTTCACGAAGAGTCCGTTGTGGCGGCCAGTTGTGCTATGGCAGACACGTCAGCGAAGGGCGGCGATGCTACCTCCGCAAGAGCATCCTCGAAGGGGAAGCAGTTTACAGTCGAGGAGAACATCGCGGTGCTGAGAGCCGTTGATAGCGGGCAGAAGAAATTGGACGTTGCCAAAGAATTTGGGATTAGTGCTTCTACACTTTCGACTTTTTTGAAGGACCGAGAGAAGATACAGAAGCAGCACGAGAACAACGAAGGATCCTCAGCGCGAAAAAGGATACGTGCGGCTAACTTCGAAGAAGTGGACAAGTGCGTTTACTGATGGCTGTTAGAGGTGAGATCTCAGGACATACCCATATCGGACCCCATGTTGTGCGCGAAAGCAAGGGAGTTTGCAGCCATGTGTGGTGTCCAAGAGAAATTCAAAGGAACGCAGGGGTGGCTCCGAGCCTGTCGTGCACGGAAGCAAAGCGGAAATGTAAACAAACAAGATGGCGGACATCCCCTTTAACGAAGTGACCTTTACTACGAAATTTTTTCGCGGTCCCCTGAGCTTCGTTCTAAAGGAGTTTGACTGTACTTGCGTTTACTCATACATATCCTCAAAAGCGTGTGATGTAAAAGAAAAAAAATCAAATATTCACGAAGTAATACACAATTAGGGATAACGGGACTTTTACAGTTTAAAATGATTTGGAATATCAGCATCGCAATTTAATGTGTTTTTTAGTTATCCAGTGCCACTGAACGTATAACTAACAACGTCATTATGTGCAATACATTATTATTATTACTATTTAATTAATTTGAAACTTTCGGGTAAGGCTCGTTACTGTTAACCGCACCTATACAAATATTTTCAAATATTATTCGTATACACTCAAAAAGCCGTATGCATTTGCTCGTATTTACTGCTCCTGTATGCAATACGTATATATTTATATTGCTCGTTAAATAACGAGTACATATTCGACGCTCACATTCATAAAAACATGTTGAACACATTAATCGCCACGTGTGAGAGCTTTGCATGTGCTTGAAAACATATACTGAGGTAATAAACAGCGCCTTCGCAAATTGTGGAGGTGAATTCACCTGAGAAGCGACTTTACGGGTTTGGACGCCTAGATATAGTTATCTCTTGCACCGATAATACGCAGCCGTCAAGCACACGCCCTGATGACATCTAGGATAAGCCTAAATACGTCCCTAATTGGCTTGGGCAGGAGCACAAGGCCTCAGAGTCACGATGCATGAAGACTCTCGTCGCCTACGATGTACTTAAACTCACACATGTTTCCTAAGCAAACTGTTAAACTAGAGATGAGACGAATCCAGAATTTCTGGAATCCGAATCCGAATCCAAGGAAGGTTCTGCGAATGCACGAATCTTACGAATCTCGAATCTTTCGAATCCTTTCTTCAAAAAGAGTTTAAAAAGCCAAGGAAAAAACTCTTCTACTGAAAAGTGTTTTGAAGCAGAATTCGATATCTTTATTTAATAAAAAAAACAGATTTCGGGAGAAGACATACCCACCCAGTCAGCACAAATTGTTGCAGTGAACCAATATTGATGTTATGTCGCTAATGACCGCTCTCGTTATACTGCAACGATGTTAATGAAACAACATTGAAAAAATGTGGCATTGCAATGCTGATGTGTCATTGCTAAAGACTGCCTTCGTTATTTTGCAACAATATTACAGAAACAACATTGCAAAAAAATGTGATACTGCAGTGTTGACGCAACATTGTCAATGACCGGTTATTTTACAGTGTAGCAACGTTACAAAAGCAACGCCGAAGTAGCACTATAGTCTTGGTGATATATGTGCAAGTGAGCACAGTATGCTTACATACTATACAGTAATCGTCCTGCTACTGGGCAGACTTCAGGGGAACGGTGCCGACATTCGTGTGGAAAGCCTACCGGGAAGCCCTGGGAAAACCGCAGACAGCGCAGTCAGGATTCGAACCCCTGTTACCTCCCACTCTTTACACGGTAGGCTATCATTCTAACCACTATGCCACGCGAGGGCTCAAGGGCTGTGTTCGCACTGACGCTATGGAAGAACACCATATCGAGAGTCAGCGCGCATTCACATATGCGTGAGAATGGATTGTAATTAATTTCTCGGTCAGATTAATTTTCTTTGAGATTATGTTATCGTCGTCTCGATCCTTTTGTTCACAGTCATCTCCCATAGTGTGTCCGCAGTGTTGTCCCAGAATATGTTTCTCACAGTCTCAATTAATCATCTTCCTAATGGTCACGCTAACTGTAATGTTCCCCCACTGCAGCACGTGAACCAATGCCTGAGCAACATAATCCTGATGTTTCTAAAATGCATAATCTCAAACTGCTGCACCAACATTGATTGATTGATTGATTTATAAAAGAAAAAATGGATATGTTAGTCTCGAGCCACTCGGGACTAGAGGCCAACATTGAACTAAAGGCATTGTGGTATCATTCCAGTTGTGCATAAACGTTGCCGCAACATTTGAACACGTAGTCAAAAACAAACTGATAAGTGACTGGTGAACATCACGGGAAGTTCCACAGATATCATTCATTGTTTATTGGTGGGAATTACAGATAGACCAAGATCGTGCAAACATTGTCTTACTGGAGCACCCGGAGCGAATGCCTCGGCAATGTTGCATGCAAAACGTGCAACATCACAGCAATATGTTTGTTTCGATCTTGCTGCAATGTGTCAGACGTTGCCTAGGGGTAACATTTCTATTACACAATGTAACTGCGACGTTTCCTCAATGTACTATGTGCAACATTGTTCTCGCAAGAGAATCACACTGTTAGCTGTACCCATCTTTTGAAATACGGCAAAAACATTGAAATAAAGATATTGCGCAAATTGAATTTACGTTGCTGATTAAGCGTTTTGGAAGCAATGCAATTGCAACATAGCATTGACATTGCTTGCAAACCATTGCATCAATGCAAACGCCACGTTACCTGAGTGTAACATATTCAACATTGCTTCAGTAACACCATCGCAATGTTAGCTTTACGCCATCTTTGAGACATAGCATGAACATTGAAACACGTATATAGCTACAACGACGCATTTCGGCATGAAACATCGCTGCAACACTTCAACGTTGAGGTGACATTGATGCAACACATTTGCAACATCTTGTGCCGTCCGGGCATATACAGTGTGTTTCACCTAAAGTGATAAAAAAATCTAACTGGCGACGTACTCGCCGAAGGATTGTCGAACTTTCGGCAATTACCTTCTGCAAACTTTTGCCACCATTGAGGAAGGCTTTGGACAATTTTTAATTGCGAGAAATTTATTTTTCAATTGAACTTTGAAAATTGCCAATCGAACCTCCCTTTTTTTAACAGAAATATGAAGTCCTCCACGGATAACCACACACCGAACCGAAGCAGTGCACAGTATCGCAACAGAAATAGTAAAAAAAAAGTAAAAATTCGGCTTTAGCCCCGCCTGCTTGATTGTCGCAAAGAAAAGCGTACGGTATTTGCGGGAAGAGGAGGCAGTGTTCCCGCCTCTTGTATTACCTTTCTTTGCACCGCGTTGACATTGATGCTGGTGACAACCGACTTATCACAAAGAAGCCAAGACAAATGAAGGCGGGAACACTTTCTCCTCTAGACGGAGATTTCGCGCGCGCTTCTCTGCGAAAATCAAGCAGGCGGGGCTATAAAGCGTAATTTTTACTATTTTTTTTCCGAATGTTTCTGTTGCGATACTGTGCATAGTTTTTGTTGGGTCTGCGGTTATCCGTGGAGGACATCACATTTCTGGGAAAGAAAAGTGACGTTCGCTTGACAACTTTCAAAGTTCAATTGAAAAAAAATAGATTTGCCGCAATTAAAAAATGTCCAAAGCCTTCCTCAATGATGGCAAAAGTTTTCAGAAAGTAAATGCCGAAAGTCCGACAATCCTCCGGCGAGTAGTACGACGCCAGTTATAATTCTTTATCACCTTAGGAGAAACACCCTGTACTTATTCCTAAATGTAGCTTATTTAAATGTTGTTCACTGACTACAGGAAATACACAACCTCAGGAGTCTGAATTCCCTCCATAAATTCCCGCCGGCCAAGCTGGCTTGGAGGCTCCGATTTTAAAAAGAAACAAACAAACGTGGTTGGTGGATTCGAAAGATTCGATTCGCTGTTTTGGGCGATGGGATTCGGATTCGCGAATCTCGAATCCCTGCCTAGGATTCGAGGATTCGTTTGGCACATCGCTATGTTAAACTATTCACGTTCAAAAAACAAAAACGCGTGTCATCTTCCTCATATTCTGAAGTGACTTTCGGATTGAGTTTCTGCTGTTACGTATCATGAAGGAAGCAAAAGTAAATCAAGTGTGTGTGTGCAAGCGTACGCCGGATCATACTGTACCGCTAGCTAGTTCTCATAATGCTGACTCCAGTTCGTAGTTCGCGCAACGGATTGATGGCGTTTGCGGTCCTTACCATGGTACTCTTCTCAAGACGCTGGGGCCTATGGGGGTTTTCCTACCTGTGTACATATAAGTCGTAAATTACCAGGTGTGTGTACATTAAAAGAAGACATTAACGGAAGACACTAAATGTTTTAATGCCTTCCCGGGACCTTTGACGTACTGTAAACACACAACAACGATACTGCCCAACTTCTTTCGATTCGAGAGTAACTGCCACAGAAGCCATCATCATCGAACTGCGACACTGATTTCGAAGGTGAAGCCTACCTGCTCACGGTATTGTGTGCCTACACAGCACAAGCGTTAAGTAAACAACTATGAGAGAGAACAAATCTTCATCGAACCCAAAAATTAAAGGACCAGCTCCGGACTCAGATGTCTTTGGGAACGTTGGCGCATGAGTTTTGCCACCTTGCCTTTCACATTGCTTACAGAAATAGCGAGACACCACCCACTGCAACTTGTGGAGAAAAAAAAATTATCAAAGTGAAGGCTACCCGTGCACGGTGTTGTGTGCCTACACAGCACAAGCGTAAAGTAAACAACTATGAGAGAGAACAAATCTTCATCGAACCCAAAAATTAAAGGACCAGCTCCGGACTCAGATGTCTTTGGGAACGTTGGCGCATGAGTTTTGCCACCTTGCCTTTCACATTGCTTACAGAAATAGCGAGACACCACCCACTGCAACTTGTGGAGAAAAAAAAATTATCAAAGTGAAGGCTACCCGTGCACGGTGTTGTGTGCCTACACAGCACAAGCGTAAAGTAAACAACTATGAGAGAGAACAAATCTTCATCGAACCCAAAAATTAAAGGACCAGCTCCGGACTCAGATGTCTTTGGGAACGTTGGCGCATGAGTTTTGCCACCTTGCCTTTCACATTGCTTACAGAAATAGCGAGACACCACCCACTGCAACTTGTGGAGAAAAAAAAATTATCAAAGTGAAGGCTACCCGTGCACGGTGTTTTGTGCCTACACAGCACACGCGTAAAGTAAACAACTATGAGAGAGAACAAATCTTCATCGAACCCAAAAATTAAAGGACCAGCTCCGGACACAGATGTCTTTGGGAACGTTGGCGCATGAGTTTTGCCACCTTGCCTTTCACATTGCTTACACAAATAGCGAGACACCACCCACTGCAACTTGTGGAGAAAAAAAAAATTATCAAAGCGAAGGCTACCCGTGCACGGTGTTGTGTGCCTACACAGCACAAGCGTAAAGTAAACAACTATGAGAGAGAACAAATCTTCATCGAACCCAAAAATTAAAGGACCAGCTCCAGACTCAGATGTCTTTGGGAACGTTGGCGCATGAGTTTTGCCACCTTGCCTTTCACATTGCTTACAGAAATAGCGAGACACCACCCACTGCCACTTGTGGAGAAAAAAAAATTATCAAAGTGAAGGCTACCCGTGCACGGCATTGTGTGCCTACACAGCACAAGCGTAAAGTAAACAACTATGAGAGAGAACAAATCTTCATCGAACCCAAAAATTAAAGGACCAGCTCCAGACTCAGATGTCTTTGGGAACGTTGGCGCATGAGTTTTGCCACCTTGCCTTTCACATTGCTTACAGAAATAGCGAGACACCACCCACTGCCACTTGTGGAGAAAAAAAAATTATCAAAGTGAAGGCTACCCGTGCACGGCATTGTGTGCCTACACAGCACAAACGTAAAGTAAACAACTATGAGAGAGAACAAGTCTTCATCGAACCCAAAAATGAAAGGTGTAGCTCAGGACTCAGATGTCTTTGGGGACGTTGGCGCATGAGTTTTGTCACTTTGCCTTTCACATTGCTTACAGAAATAGCGAGACACCACCCACTGCCACTTGTGGAGAAAAAAAAATTATCAAAGTGAAGGCTACCCGTGCACGGCATTGTGTGCCTACACAGCACAAACGTAAAGTAAACAACTATGAGAGAGAACAAGTCTTCATCGAACCCAAAAATGAAAGGTGTAGCTCAGGACTCAGATGTCTTTGGGGACGTTGGCGCATGAGTTTTGTCACTTTGCCTTTCACATTGCTTACAGAAATAGCGAGACACCACCCACTGCCACTTGTGGAGAAAAAAAAATTATCAAAGTGAAGGCTACCCGTGCACGGCATTGTGTGCCTACACAGCACAAACGTAAAGTAAACAACTATGAGAGAGAACAAGTCTTCATCGAACCCAAAAATGAAAGGTGTAGCTCAGGACTCAGATGTCTTTGGGGACGTTGGCGCATGAGTTTTGTCACTTTGCCTTTCACATTGCTTACAGAAATAGCGAGACACCACCCACTGCCACTTGTGGAGAAAAAAAAATTATCAAAGTGAAGGCTACCCGTGCACGGCATTGTGTGCCTACACAGCACAAACGTAAAGTAAACAACTATGAGAGAGAACAAGTCTTCATCGAACCCAAAAATGAAAGGTGTAGCTCAGGACTCAGATGTCTTTGGGGACGTTGGCGCATGAGTTTTGTCACTTTGCCTTTCACATTGCTTACAGAAATAGCGAGACACCACCCACTGCCACTTGTGGAGAAAAAAAAATTATCAAAGTGAAGGCTACCCGTGCACGGCATTGTGTGCCTACACAGCACAAGCGTAAAGTAAACAACTATGAGAGAGAACAAATCTTCATCGAACCCAAAAATTAAAGGACCAGCTCCAGACTCAGATGTCTTTGGGAACGTTGGCGCATGAGTTTTGCCACCTTGCCTTTCACATTGCTTACAGAAATAGCGAGACACCACCCACTGCCACTTGTGGAGAAAAAAAAATTATCAAAGTGAAGGCTACCCGTGCACGGCATTGTGTGCCTACACAGCACAAACGTAAAGTAAACAACTATGAGAGAGAACAAGTCTTCATCGAACCCAAAAATGAAAGGTGTAGCTCAGGACTCAGATGTCTTTGGGGACGTTGGCGCATGAGTTTTGTCACTTTGCCTTTCACATTGCTTACAGAAATAGCGAGACACCACCCACTGCCACTTGTGGAGAAAAAAAAAATATCAAAGTGAAGGCTACCCGTGCACGGCATTGTGTGCCTACACAGCACAATCGTAAAGTAAACAACTATGAGAGAGAACAAGTCTTCATCGAACCCAAAAATGAAAGGTGTAGCTCAGGACTCAGATGTCTTTGGGGACGTTGGCGCATGAGTTTTGTCACTTTGCCTTTCACATTGCTTACAGAAATAGCGAGACACCACCCACTGCCACTTGTGGAGAAAAAAAAATTATCAAAGTGAAGGCTACCCGTGCACGGCATTGTGTGCCTACACAGCACAAACGTAAAGTAAACAACTATGAGAGAGAACAAGTCTTCATCGAACCCAAAAATGAAAGGTGTAGCTCAGGACTCAGATGTCTTTGGGGACGTTGGCGCATGAGTTTTGTCACTTTGCCTTTCACATTGCTTACAGAAATAGCGAGACACCACCCACTGCCACTTGTGGAGAAAAAAAAATTATCAAAGTGAAGGCTACCCGTGCACGGCATTGTGTGCCTACACAGCACAAACGTAAAGTAAACAACTATGAGAGAGAACAAGTCTTCATCGAACCCAAAAATGAAAGGTGTAGCTCAGGACTCAGATGTCTTTGGGGACGTTGGCGCATGAGTTTTCTCACTTTGCCTTTCACATTGCTTACAGAAATAGCGAGACACCACCCACTGCCACTTGTGGAGAAAAAAAAATTATCAAAGTGAAGGCTACCCGTGCACGGCATTGTGTGCCTACACAGCACAAACGTAAAGTAAACAACTATGAGAGAGAACAAGTCTTCATCGAACCCAAAAATGAAAGGTGTAGCTCAGGACTCAGATGTCTTTGGGGACGTTGGCGCATGAGTTTTGTCACTTTGCCTTTCACATTGCTTACAGAAATAGCGAGACACCACCCACTGCCACTTGTGGAGAAAAAAAAATTATCAAAGTGAAGGCTACCCGTGCACGGCATTGTGTGCCTACACAGCACAAACGTAAAGTAAACAACTATGAGAGAGAACAAGTCTTCATCGAACCCAAAAATGAAAGGTGTAGCTCAGGACTCAGATGTCTTTGGGGACGTTGGCGCATGAGTTTTGTCACTTTGCCTTTCACATTGCTTACAGAAATAGCGAGACACCACCCACTGCCACTTGTGGAGAAAAAAAAATTATCAAAGTGAAGGCTACCCGTGCACGGCATTGTGTGCCTACACAGCACAAACGTAAAGTAAACAACTATGAGAGAGAACAAGTCTTCATCGAACCCAAAAATGAAAGGTGTAGCTCAGGACTCAGATGTCTTTGGGGACGTTGGCGCATGAGTTTTGTCACTTTGCCTTTCACATTGCTTACAGAAATAGCGAGACACCACCCACTGCCACTTGTGGAGAAAAAAAAATTATCAAAGTGAAGGCTACCCGTGCACGGCATTGTGTGCCTACACAGCACAAACGTAAAGTAAACAACTATGAGAGAGAACAAGTCTTCATCGAACCCAAAAATGAAAGGTGTAGCTCAGGACTCAGATGTCTTTGGGGACGTTGGCGCATGAGTTTTGTCACTTTGCCTTTCACATTGCTTACAGAAATAGCGAGACACCACCCACTGCCACTTGTGGAGAAAAAAAAATTATCAAAGTGAAGGCTACCCGTGCACGGCATTGTGTGCCTACACAGCACAAACGTAAAGTAAACAACTATGAGAGAGAACAAGTCTTCATCGAACCCAAAAATGAAAGGTGTAGCTCAGGACTCAGATGTCTTTGGGGACGTTGGCGCATGAGTTTTGTCACTTTGCCTTTCACATTGCTTACAGAAATAGCGAGACACCACCCACTGCCACTTGTGGAGAAAAAAAAATTATCAAAGTGAAGGCTACCCGTGCACGGCATTGTGTGCCTACACAGCACAAACGTAAAGTAAACAACTATGAGAGAGAACAAGTCTTCATCGAACCCAAAAATGAAAGGTGTAGCTCAGGACTCAGATGTCTTTGGGGACGTTGGCGCATGAGTTTTGTCAGTTTGCCTTTCACATTGCTTACAGAAATAGCGAGACACCACCCACTGCCACTTGTGGAGAAAAAAAAAATTATCAAAGTGAAGGCTACCCGTGCACGGCATTGTGTGCCTACACAGCACAAGCGTAAAGTAAACAACTATGAGAGAGAGCAAATCTTCATCGAACCCAAAAATGAAAGGTGTAGCTCAGGACTCAGATGTCTTTGGGGACGTTGGCGCATGAGTTTTGTCACTTTGCCTTTCACATTGCTTACAGAAATAGCGAGACACCACCCACTGCCACTTGTGGAGAAAAAAAAAATTATCAAAGTGAAGGCTACCCGTGCACGGCATTGTGTGCCTACACAGCACAAACGTAAAGTAAACAACTATGAGAGAGAACAAGTCTTCATCGAACCCAAAAATGAAAGGTGTAGCTCAGGACTCAGATGTCTTTGGGGACGTTGGCGCATGAGTTTTGTCAGTTTGCCTTTCACATTGCTTACAGAAATAGCGAGACACCACCCACTGCCACTTGTGGAGAAAAAAAAAATTATCAAAGTGAAGGCTACCCGTGCACGGCATTGTGTGCCTACACAGCACAAGCGTAAAGTAAACAACTATGAGAGAGAGCAAATCTTCATCGAACCCAAAAATGAAAGGTGTAGCTCAGGACTCAGATGTCTTTGGGGACGTTGGCGCATGAGTTTTGTCACTTTGCCTTTCACATTGCTTACAGAAATAGCGAGACACCACCCACTGCCACTTGTGGAGAAAAAAAAATTATCAAAGTGAAGGCTACCCGTGCACGGCATTGTGTGCCTACACAGCACAAACGTAAAGTAAACAACTATGAGAGAGAACAAGTCTTCATCGAACCCAAAAATGAAAGGTGTAGCTCAGGACTCAGATGTCTTTGGGAACGTTGGCGCATGAGTTTTGCCACCTTGCCTTTCACATTGCTTACAGAAATAGCGAGACACCACCCACTGCCACTTGTGGAGAAAAAAAAAATTATCAAAGTGAAGGCTACCCGTGCACGGTGTTGTGTGCCTACACAGCACAAGCGTAAAGTAAACAACAAGGACAGAGAACAAATCTTCATCGAACCCAAAAATTAAAGGACCAGCTCCGTACTCAGATGTCTTTGGGAACGTTGGCGCATGAGTTTTGTCACTTTGCCTTTCACATTGCTTACAGAAATAGCGAGACACCACCCACTGCCACTTGTGGAGAAAAAAAAAATTATCAAAGTGAAGGCTACCCGTGCACGGCATTGTGTGCCTACACAGCACAAGCGTAAAGTAAACAACTATGAGAGAGAGCAAATCTTCATCGAACCCAAAAATGAAAGGTGTAGCTCAGGACTCAGATGTCTTTGGGGACGTTGGCGCATGAGTTTTGTCACTTTGCCTTTCACATTGCTTACAGAAATAGCGAGACACCACCCACTGCCACTTGTGGAGAAAAAAAAATTATCAAAGTGAAGGCTACCCGTGCACGGCATTGTGTGCCTACACAGCACAAACGTAAAGTAAACAACTATGAGAGAGAACAAGTCTTCATCGAACCCAAAAATGAAAGGTGTAGCTCAGGACTCAGATGTCTTTGGGAACGTTGGCGCATGAGTTTTGCCACCTTGCCTTTCACATTGCTTACAGAAATAGCGAGACACCACCCACTGCCACTTGTGGAGAAAAAAAAAATTATCAAAGTGAAGGCTACCCGTGCACGGTGTTGTGTGCCTACACAGCACAAGCGTAAAGTAAACAACAAGGACAGAGAACAAATCTTCATCGAACCCAAAAATTAAAGGACCAGCTCCGTACTCAGATGTCTTTGGGAACGTTGGCGCATGAGTTTTGTCACTTTGCCTTTCACATTGCTTACAGAAATAGCGAGACACCACCCACTGCCACTTGTGGAGAAAAAAAAAATTATCAAAGTGAAGGCTACCCGTGCACGGCATTGTGTGCCTACACAGCACAAGCGTAAAGTAAACAACTATGAGAGAGAGCAAATCTTCATCGAACCCAAAAATGAAAGGTGTAGCTCAGGACTCAGATGTCTTTGGGGACGTTGGCGCATGAGTTTTGTCACTTTGCCTTTCACATTGCTTACAGAAATAGCGAGACACCACCCACTGCCACTTGTGGAGAAAAAAAAATTATCAAAGTGAAGGCTACCCGTGCACGGCATTGTGTGCCTACACAGCACAAACGTAAAGTAAACAACTATGAGAGAGAACAAGTCTTCATCGAACCCAAAAATGAAAGGTGTAGCTCAGGACTCAGATGTCTTTGGGAACGTTGGCGCATGAGTTTTGCCACCTTGCCTTTCACATTGCTTACAGAAATAGCGAGACACCACCCACTGCCACTTGTGGAGAAAAAAAAAATTATCAAAGTGAAGGCTACCCGTGCACGGTGTTGTGTGCCTACACAGCACAAGCGTAAAGTAAACAACAAGGACAGAGAACAAATCTTCATCGAACCCAAAAATTAAAGGACCAGCTCCGTACTCAGATGTCTTTGGGAACGTTGGCGCATGAGTTTTGTCACTTTGCCTTTCACATTGCTTACAGAAATAGCGAGACACCACCTACTGCCACTTGTGGAGAAAAAAAAATATCAAAGTGAAGGCTACCCGTGCACGGTATTGTGTGCCTACACAGCACAAACGTAAAGTAAACAACTATGACAGAGAACAAATCTTCATCGAACCCAAAAATTAAAGGACCAGCTCCGTACTCAGATGACTTTGGGAACGCTGGCGCATGAGTTTTGTCACTTTGCCTTTCACATTGCTTACAGAATAGCGAGACACCACCCACTGCAACTTGTGGAGAAAAAAAAAATTATCAAAGTGAAGGCTACCCGTGCACGGTGTTGTGTGCCTACACAGCACAAGCCTAAAGTAAACAACAATGACAGAGAACAAATCTTCATCGAACCCAAAAATTAAAGGACCAGCTCCGTACTCAGATGTCTTTGGGAACGTTGGCGCATGAGTTTTGTCACTTTGCCTTTCACATTGCTTACAGAAATAGCGAGACACCACCCACTGCCACTTGTGGAGAAAAAAAAAATGATCAAAGTGAAGGCTACCCGTGCACGGTGTTGTGTGCCTACACAGCACAAGCGTAAAGTAAACAACTATGAGAGAGAACAAATCTTCATCGAACCCAAAAATTAAAGGACCAGCTCCGTACTCAGATGACTTTGGGAACGCTGGCGCATGAGTTTTGTCACTTTGCCTTTCACATTGCTTACAGAATAGCGAGACACCACCCACTGCAACTTGTGGAGAAAAAAAAAATTATCAAAGTGAAGGCTACCCGTGCACGGTGTTGTGTGCCTACACAGCACAAGCCTAAAGTAAACAACAATGACAGAGAACAAATCTTCATCGAACCCAAAAATTAAAGGACCAGCTCCGTACTCAGATGTCTTTGGGAACGTTGGCGCATGAGTTTTGTCACTTTGCCTTTCACATTGCTTACAGAAATAGCGAGACACCACCCACTGCCACTTGTGGAGAAAAAAAAATTATCAAAGTGAAGGCTACCCGTGCACGGTATTGTGTGCCTACACAGCACAAGCGTAAAGTAAACAACTATGACAGAAAACAAGTCTTCATCGAACCCAAAAATTAAAGGACCAGCTCCGTACTCAGATGTCTTTGGGAACGTTGGCGCATGAGTTTTGTCACTTTGCCTTTCACATTGCTTACAGAAATAGCGAGACACCACCCACTGCCACTTGTGGAGAAAAAAAAATATCAAAGTGAAGGCTACCCGTGCACGGTATTGTGTGCCTACACAGCACAAACGTAAAGTAACCAACTATGAGAGAGAACATATCTTCATCGAACCCAAAAATTAAAGGACCAGCTCCGTACTCAGATGTCTTTGGGAACGTTGGCGCATGAGTTTTGTCACTTTGCCTTTCACATTGCTTACAGAATAGCGAGACACCACCCACTGCCACTTGTGGAGAAAAAAAAAAAATTATCAAAGTGAAGGCTACCCGTGCACGGTATTGTGTGCCTACACAGCACAAGCGTAAAGTAAACAACTATGACAGAAAACAAGTCTTCATCGAACCCAAAAATTAAAGGACCAGCTCCGTACTCAGATGTCTTTGGGAACGTTGGCGCACGAGTTTTGCCACCTTGCCTTTCACATTGCTTACAGAAATAGCGAGACACCACCCACTGCCACTTGTGGAGAAAAAAAAAATATCAAAGTGAAGGCTACCCGTGCACGGTATTGTGTGCCTATACAGCACAAACGTAAAGTAAACAACTATGAGAGAGAACATATCTTCATCGAACCCAAAAATTAAAGGACCAGCTCCGTACTCAGATGTCTTTGGGAACGTTGGCGCATGAGTTTTGTCACTTTGCCTTTCACATTGCTTACAGAATAGCGAGACACCACCCACTGCAACTTGTGGAGAAAAAAAAAATATCAAAGTGAAGGCTACCCGTGCACGGTGTTGTGTGCCTACACAGCACAAACGTAAAGTAAACAACTATGAGAGAAAACAAATCTTCATCGAACCCAAAAATTAAAGGACCAGCTCCGGACTCAGATGTCTTTGGGAACGTTGGCGCATGAGTTTTGCCACCTTGCCTTTCACATTGCTTACAGAAATAGCGAGACACCACCCACTGCCACTTGTGGAGAAAAAAAAAAAATTATCAAAGTGAAGGCTACCCGTGCACGGTATTGTGTGCCTACACAGCACAAGCGTAAAGTAAACAACTATGAGAGAGAACAAATCTTCATCGAACCCAAAAATTAAAGGAGTAGCTCACGACTCAGATGTCTTTGGGGACGTTGGCGCATGAGTTTTGTCACTTTGCCTTTCACATTGCTTACAGAAATAGCGAGACACCACCCACTGCCACTTGTGGAGAAAAAAAAAATTATCAAAGTGAAGGCTACCCGTGCACGGTGTTGTGTGCCTACACAGCACAAGCGTAAAGTAAACAACAATGACAGAGAACAAATCTTCATCGAACCCAAAAATTAAAGGACCAGCTCCGTACTCAGATGTCTTTGGGAACGTTGGCGCATGAGTTTTGTCACTTTGCCTTTCACATTGCTTACAGAAATAGCGAGACACCACCCACTGCCACTTGTGGAGAAAAAAAAAATATCAAAGTGAAGGCTACCCGTGCACGGTATTGTGTGCCTACACAGCAGAAACGTAAAGTAAACAACTATGAGAGAGAACAAATCTTCATCGAACCCAAAAATTAAAGGACCAGCTCCGTACTCAGATGTCTTTGGGAACGTTGGCGCATGAGTTTTGCCACCTTGCCTTTCACATTGCTTACAGAAATAGCGAGACACCACCCACTGCCACTTGTGGAGAAAAAAAAAATATCAAAGTGAAGGCTACCCGTGCACGGTATTGTGTGCCTACGCAGCACAAACGTAAAGTAAACAACTATGAGAGAGAACAAATCTTCATCGAACCCAAAAATTAAAGGACCAGCTCCGTACTCAGATGTCTTTGGGAACGTTGGCGCATGAGTTTTGCCACCTTGCCTTTCACATTGCTTACAGAAATAGCGAGACACCACCCACTGCCACTTGTGGAGAAAAAAAAATATCAAAGTGAAGGCTACCCGTGCACGGTATTGTGTGCCTACGCAGCACAAACGTAAAGTAAACAACTATGAGAGAGAACAAATCTTCATCGAACCCAAAAATTAAAGGACCAGCTCCGTACTCAGATGTCTTTGGGAACGTTGGCGCATGAGTTTTGTCACTTTGCCTTTCACATTGCTTACAGAAATAGCGAGACACCACCCACTGCAACTTGTGGAGAAAAAAAAATTATCAAAGTGAAGGCTACCCGTGCACGGTATTGTGTGCCTACGCAGCACAAACGTAAAGTAAACAACTATGAGAGAGAACAAATCTTCATCGAACCCAAAAATTAAAGGACCAGCTCCGTACTCAGATGTCTTTGGGAACGTTGGCGCATGAGTTTTGCCACCTTGCCTTTCACATTGCTTACAGAAATAGCGAGACACCACCCACTGCCACTTGTGGAGAAAAAAAAAATATCAAAGTGAAGGCTACCCGTGCACGGTATTGTGTGCCTACACAGCACAAGCGTAAAGTAAACAACTATGACAGAAAACAAGTCTTCATCGAACCCAAAAATTAAAGGACCAGCTCCGTACTCAGATGTCTTTGGGAACGTTGGCGCATGAGTTTTGCCACCTTGCCTTTCACATTGCTTACAGAAATAGCGAGACACCACCCACTGCCACTTGTGGAGAAAAAAAAATATCAAAGTGAAGGCTACCCGTGCACGGTATTGTGTGCCTACACAGCACAAGCGTAAAGTAAACAACTATGACAGAAAACAAGTCTTCATCGAACCCAAAAATTAAAGGACCAGCTCCGTACTCAGATGTCTTTGGGAACGTTGGCGCATGAGTTTTGCCACCTTGCCTTTCACATTGCTTACAGAAATAGCGAGACACCACCCACTGCCACTTGTGGAGAAAAAAAAAAATATCAAAGTGAAGGCTACCCGTGCACGGCATTGTGTGCCTACACAGCACAAGCGTAAAGTAAACAACTATGACAGAAAACAAGTCTTCATCGAACCCAAAAATTAAAGGACCAGCTCCGTACTCAGATGTCTTTGGGAACGTTGGCGCATGAGTTTTGCCACCTTGCCTTTCACATTGCTTACAGAAATAGCGAGACACCACCCACTGCCACTTGTGGAGAAAAAAAAAATATCAAAGTGAAGGCTACCCGTGCACGGTATTGTGTGCCTACACAGCACAAGCGTAAAGTAAACAACTATGACAGAAAACAAGTCTTCATCGAACCCAAAAATTAAAGGACCAGCTCCGTACTCAGATGTCTTTGGGAACGTTGGCGCATGAGTTTTGCCACCTTGCCTTTCACATTGCTTACAGAAATAGCGAGACACCACCCACTGCCACTTGTGGAGAAAAAAAAAATCAAAGTGAAGGCTACCCGTGCACGGTATTGTGTGCCTACACAGCACAAGCGTAAAGTAAACAACTATGAGAGAGAACAAATCTTCATCGAACCCAAAAATTAAAGGACCAGCTCCGTACTCAGATGTCTTTGGGAACGTTGGCGCATGAGTTTTGCCACCTTGCCTTTCACATTGCTTACAGAAATAGCGAGACACCACCCACTGCCACTTGTGGAGAAAAAAAAATATCAAAGTGAAGGCTACCCGTGCACGGTATTGTGTGCCTACACAGCACAAGCGTAAAGTAAACAACTATGACAGAAAACAAGTCTTCATCGAACCCAAAAATTAAAGGACCAGCTCCGTACTCAGATGTCTTTGGGAACGTTGGCGCATGAGTTTTGCCACCTTGCCTTTCACATTGCTTACAGAAATAGCGAGACACCACCCACTGCCACTTGTGGAGAAAAAAAAAAATATCAAAGTGAAGGCTACCCGTGCACGGCATTGTGTGCCTACACAGCACAAGCGTAAAGTAAACAACTATGACAGAAAACAAGTCTTCATCGAACCCAAAAATTAAAGGACCAGCTCCGTACTCAGATGTCTTTGGGAACGTTGGCGCATGAGTTTTGCCACCTTGCCTTTCACATTGCTTACAGAAATAGCGAGACACCACCCACTGCCACTTGTGGAGAAAAAAAAAATATCAAAGTGAAGGCTACCCGTGCACGGTATTGTGTGCCTACACAGCACAAGCGTAAAGTAAACAACTATGACAGAAAACAAGTCTTCATCGAACCCAAAAATTAAAGGACCAGCTCCGTACTCAGATGTCTTTGGGAACGTTGGCGCATGAGTTTTGCCACCTTGCCTTTCACATTGCTTACAGAAATAGCGAGACACCACCCACTGCCACTTGTGGAGAAAAAAAAAATCAAAGTGAAGGCTACCCGTGCACGGTATTGTGTGCCTACACAGCACAAGCGTAAAGTAAACAACTATGAGAGAGAACAAATCTTCATCGAACCCAAAAATTAAAGGACCAGCTCCGTACTCAGATGTCTTTGGGAACGTTGGCGCACGAGTTTTGCCACCTTGCCTTTCACATTGCTTACAGGTTCCTAGGCAGTGGAAAGTCGGCCAAGTGGTACCGTTGCTAAAACCAGGAAAACACCCATCCCAATTGGCATCATTTCGCCCGGTAACTCTGACCAGCTGCTTGGGGAAAGTTATGGAAAGAATGGTCTTGCGTAGAATTGAGTAGTGGCTCGAAAGCCGTGCCTTCTTCCCTCAAGAGCAAGCTGGGTTTCGACGGCACCGCAGTTCGATAGACTCTGTCCTCGACTTGGTCACGTCGGTGGAAGAGGCACGACGAGGCAGGAAGATCTCGGCGGCGGTATTTCTTGATGTTAAGAGAGCATACGACACCGTTAGCCATCCATCAATCTTACATGCTCTATACAGCGCTGCGCTCTCACGTACAACGTTGCTTTGGATAGCCGATTTCCTCAGTCAACGAGGTATTTTCGTCCGGACAAGACAAGGCGACACAGAGCAATTCCCCATCTCTCAGGGGGTACCACAAGGAAGCGTCCTAAGTCCGCTCCTCTTTAATGCCGTTATGGCGGGCATTGGAACCTGCATTCAGCGGAAAGTCAACTTGTCCCTGTATGCAGATGACATCTGTGTTTGGACTACAGGCACTTCCCGTCCAGCACTCCGTCAGCGTCTTCAGCGCACGTTAGATGCCATTCGCCTCTACTTACTCCAGGCAGGAATGGAGATATCCGTAGAGAAAAGCGCAGTTCTAGCCTTCACGCGCAAAGACATGCATAGATATCGCCTGTATATTGGTGGAAGCCCACTGGAGCAGGTGACACATCACAAGTTCCTAGGCGTGACTCTATCATGGAATTTGTCGTGGAAGCGCCACATAGACAGTCATTGAACAGAAAGACCAACGCTGGGTCAACGTGATTCGTCACTTCGCAGGTATAAGATGGGGGCGAGACGAGAAGGATCTCCTCATGCTGCACAATGCCCTGGTTCGTGGCTCAGTGATGTACAGCCTTCCCGTCCTACACGGACTTCCTCAGACATTGATTCAAAGGATTCGAGCCATGCTAGCGCGCAGCCTTCGGGTATGTCTTGGGGTCCCACGAGGCGCTGAAACCCGTCTAGTAGTGGCTGAGGCCAGGGACATCCCCATTGAGGTTCTCCGTACTCGGGAAACTGCACGCCACTATCTGCGTCTACGTGCCCATCATAACCGCCACACTCTGATTCGCAAGCTTCACGCTAGACGGAACGCGACGGTTCATGCTGCTGTGACATCATTCAGACCTCGTATCCCCAAATTCATAGTCGACCCGACGGCACCCAAAGTGCCTCCATGGACGTTGCCATCGCCGTCTGTCACTGTCTCCATCCCCGGTCTCAAGAACAACAAAAAGAACTATCCTGATTTTATTCTTAGGCAACTTACCCTTGACTTCGTCGAGGCTCAATACCGCAACAGTACCGCTGTATACACGGATGGATCGTCGACCAGGGACACTTCATCTTCAGCCTTTGCCATTCCATCACAGTCTGTTACACGTGGGTGTCGTCTATCTCACCGTACCTCATCGACATCCGCTGAACTTTATGCTATCTTGTTATTTTTGACATATGCGGAAGACTGTGAACCGCGGCACTGGGTAATTTACACAGACTCCAAAGCAGCTCTCCTGTGCATTAAGAACATGGGCATCCGCGGTTCCCTTGCCTCAGTGGTGATAGACATCCTGTGCGCCCTGAAGTCCCTACAAGATCGCTCCCACTACGTTGCCTTTCAGTGGGTTCCAGGGCATTGCGGAATAACTGGGAACCACGAGGCCGACGCTGCCGCTGCCGCTGCACACCAACAACGACCTTCTATGCCCATTATACTCTCGAGAGGAGACAGAAGGTCCCTCCTCAGGCATTTGTCCGATTCCTGGTCTACCCTACAGTGGCAACACGACATTCCAACTATGTCCTCTTTGGGGAATGTAGACCCAACGCTGTCATACCGACTGCCTGCAAAGCTTCCTCGTCCTCTGAAGTCACTCATCCACAGGCTACGTCTGAATGTGGCCTTCACTCCGTCCTATCGATACCAGCTAGGCTGTGAGGCTAGCCCTATGTGCAACGAGTGTGGCGTACTTGCCAACGTTGAGCACATACTCCTCAGCTGCCGGGCCTATCTCAACGAGAGGCGTGCACTGCAGTCGCAGCTTGCCACCCTTGGCTGCCGCCCCTTCAACTTGTCGATCATCCTCGGCCCTTGGGACACCGCGGCCGGCTCCAGGACGGCCTTACGTCACGTGGTTGACTTCTTTGAGGCGACAGGCCTAAAGGACTCACTATGACCACAGCAGCGCCCTCGGACACTCCCACCACCACGATCACGTCCAGCATCGTCATCGCCACTTCGATCATTCCCGTCATCTCTCATCGTCATCACTTATCATTGTCACCACTCATATTAGACCCCTAGCTATGGGGTAGCGTTCCACTCCTAGAGTGGAAAATCTCCCCACTTCATCATCACAATATATATGTTGTTGTTGCTTACAGAAATAGCGAGACACCACCCACTGCCACTTGTGGAGAAAAAAAAATATCAAAGTGAAGGCTACCCGTGCACGGTATTGTGTGCCTATACAGCACAAACGTAAAGTAACCAACTATGAGAGAGAACATATCTTCATCGAACCCAAAAATTAAAGGACCAGCTCCGTACTCAGATGTCTTTGGGAACGTTGGCGCATGAGTTTTGTCACTTTGCCTTTCACATTGCTTACAGAATAGCGAGACACCACCCACTGCCACTTGTGGAGAAAAAAAAAAATTATCAAAGTGAAGGCTACCCGTGCACGGTATTGTGTGCCTACACAGCACAAGCGTAAAGTAAACAACTATGACAGAGAACAAATCTTCATCGAACCCAAAAATTAAAGGAGTAGCTCAGGACTCAGATGTCTTTGGGGACGTTGGCGCATGAGTTTTGTCACTTTGCCTTTCACATTGCTTACAGAAATAGCCAGACACCACCCACTGCCACTTGTGGAGAAAAAAAAAAATTATCAAAGTGAAGGCTACCCGTGCACGGTGTTGTGTGCCTACACAGCACAAGCGTAAAGTAAACAACAATGACAGAGAACAAATCTTCATCGAACCCAAAAATTAAAGGACCAGCTCCGTACTCAGATGTCTTTGGGAACGTTGGCGCATGAGTTTTGTCACTTTGCCTTTCACATTGCTTACAGAAATAGCGAGACACCACCCACTGCCACTTGTGGAGAAAAAAAATATATATATCAAAGTGAAGGCTACCCGTGCACGGTGTTGTGTGCCTACACCGCACAAGCGTAAAGTAAACAACTATGACAGAGAACAAATCTTCATCGAACCCAAAAATTAAAGGACCAGCTCCGTAATCAGATGTCTTTGGGAACGTTGGCGCATGAGTTTTGTCACTTTGCCTTTCACATTGCTTACAGAAATAGCGAGACACCACCCACTGCCACTTGTGGAGAAAAAAAATATATATATCAAAGTGAAGGCTACCCGTGCACGGTGTTGTGTGCCTACACCGCACAAGCGTAAAGTAAACAACTATGACAGAGAACAAATCTTCATCGAACCCAAAAATTAAAGGACCAGCTCCGTAATCAGATGTCTTTGGGAACGTTGGCGCATGAGTTTTGCCACCTTGCCTTTCACATTGCTTACAGAAATAGCGAGACACCACCCACTGCCACTTGTGGAGAAAAAAAAAATATCAAAGTGAAGGCTACCCGTGCACGGTATTGTGTGCCTACACAGCACAAACGTAAAGTAAACAACTATGACAGAGAACAAATCTTCATCGAACCCAAAAATTAAAGGACCAGCTCCGTACTCAGATGACTTTGGGAACGTTGGCGCATGAGTTTTGTCACTTTGCCTTTCACATTGCTTACAGAATAGCGAGACACCACCCACTGCAACTTGTGGAGAAAAAAAAAATTATCAAAGTGAAGGCTACCCGTGCATGGTGTTGTGTGCCTACACAGCACAAGCGTAAAGTAAACAACAATGACAGAGAACAAATCTTCATCGAACCCAAAAATTAAAGGACCAGCTCCGTACTCAGATGTCTTTGGGAACGTTGGCGCATGAGTTTTGTCACTTTGCCTTTCACATTGCTTACAGAAATAGCGAGACACCACCTACTGCCACTTGTGGAGAAAAAAAAAATTATCAAAGTGAAGGCTACCCGTGCACGGTGTTGTGTGCCTACACAGCACAAGGGTAAAGTAAACAACTATGAGAGAGAACAAATCTTCATCGAACCCAAAAATTAAAGGAGTAGCTCAGGACCCAGATGTCTTTGGGGACGTTGGCGCATGAGTTTTGTCACTTTGCCTTTCACATTGCTTACAGAAATAGCGAGACACCACCCACTGCCACTTGTGGAGAAAAAAAAAATATCAAAGTGAAGGCTACCCGTGCACGGTATTGTGTGCATACACAGCACAAGGGTAAAGTAAACAACTATGAGAGAGAGCAAATCTTCATCGAACCCAAAAATTAAAGGAGTAGCTCAGGACTCAGATGTCTTTGGGGACGTTGGCGCATGAGTTTTGTCACTTTGCCTTTCACATTGCTTACAGAAATAGCGAGACACCACCCACTGCCACTTGTGGAGAAAAAAAAAATATCAAAGTGAAGGCTACCCGTGCACGGTATTGTGTGCCTACGCAGCACAAACGTAAAGTAAACAACTATGAGAGAGAACAAATCTTCATCGAACCCAAAAATTAAAGGACCAGCTCCGTACTCAGATGTCTTTGGGAACTTTGGCGCATGAGTTTTGCCACCTTGCCTTTCACATTGCTTACAGAAATAGCGAGACACCACCCACTGCCACTTGTGGAGAAAAAAAAAATTATCAAAGTGAAGGCTACCCGTGCACGGTATTGTGTGCCTACACAGCACAAACGTAAAGTAAACAACTATGAGAGAGAACAAATCTTCATCGAACCCAAAAATTAAAGGACCAGCTCCGTACTCAGATGTCTTTGGGAACGTTGGCGCATGAGTTTTGCCACTTTGCCTTTCACATTGCTTACAGAAATAGCGAGACACCACCCACTGCCACTTGTGGAGAAAAAAAAAATTATCAAAGTGAAGGCTACCCGTGCACGGTATTGTGTGCCTACACAGCACAAACGTAAAGTAAACAACTATGAGAGAGAGCAAATCTTCATCGAACCCAAAAATTAAAGGAGTAGCTCAGGACTCAGATGTCTTTGGGGACGTTGGCGCATGAGTTTTGTCACTTTGCCTTTCACATTGCTTACAGAAATAGCGAGACACCACCCACTGCCACTTGTGGAGAAAAAAAAAATATCAAAGTGAAGGCTACCCGTGCACGGTATTGTGTGCCTACGCAGCACAAACGTAAAGTAAACAACTATGAGAGAGAACAAATCTTCATCGAACCCAAAAATTAAAGGAGTAGCTCAGGACTCAGATGTCTTTGGGGACGTTGGCGCATGAGTTTTGCCACCTTGCCTTTCACATTGCTTACAGAAATAGCGAGACACCACCCACTGCCACTTGTGGAGAAAAAAAAATTATCAAAGTGAAGGCTACCCGTGCACGGTATTGTGTGCCTACACAGCACAAACGTAAAGTAAACAACTATGAGAGAGAACAAATCTTCATCGAACCCAAAAATTAAAGGACCAGCTCCGTACTCAGATGTCTTTGGGAACGTTGGCGCATGAGTTTTGCCACCTTGCCTTTCACATTGCTTACAGAAATAGCGAGACACCACCCACTGCCACTTGTGGAGAAAAAAAAAAATATCAAAGTGAAGGCTACCCGTGCACGGTATTGTGTGCCTACGCAGCACAAACGTAAAGTAAACAACTATGACAGAGAACAAATCTTCATCGAACCCAAAAATTAAAGGAGTAGCTCAGGACTCAGATGTCTTTGGGGACGTTGGCGCATGAGTTTTGTCACTTTGCCTTTCACATTGCTTACAGAAATAGCGAGACACCACCCACTGCCACTTGTGGAGAAAAAAAAATATCAAAGTGAAGGCTACCCGTGCACGGTATTGTGTGCCTACACAGCACAAACGTAAAGTAAACAACTATGAGAGAGAACAAATCTTCATCGAACCCAAAAATTAAAGGAGTAGCTCAGGACTCAGATGTCTTTGGGGACGTTGGCGCATGAGTTTTGTCACTTTGCCTTTCATATTGCTTACAGAAATAGCGAGACACCACCCACTGCCACTTGTGGAGAAAAAAAAATATCAAAGTGAAGGCTACCCGTGCACGGTATTGTGTGCCTACACAGCACAAACGTAAAGTAAACAACTATGAGAGAGAGCAAATCTTCATCGAACCCAAAAAGTAAAGGAGTAGCTCAGGACTCAGATGTCTTTGGGGACGTTGGCGCATGAGTTTTGTCACTTTGCCTTTCACATTGCTTACAGAAATAGCGAGACACCACCCACTGCCACTTGTGGAGAAAAAAAAAATATCAAAGTGAAGGCTACCCGTGCACGGTATTGTGTGCATACACAGCACAAGCGTAAAGTAAACAACTATGAGAGAGAGCAAATCTTCATCGAACCCAAAAATTAAAGGAGTAGCTCAGGACTCAGATGTCTTTGGGGACGTTGGCGCATGAGCTTTGTCACTTTGCCTTTCACATTGCTTACAGAAATAGCGAGACACCACCCACTGCCACTTGTGGAGAAAAAAAAAATCATCAAAGTGAAGGCTACCCGTGCACGGTATTGTGTGCCTACACAGCACAAGCGTAAAGTAAACAACTATGAGAGAGAACAAATCTTCATCGAACCCAAAAATTAAAGGAGTAGCTCAGGACTCAGATGTCTTTGGGGACGTTGGCGCATGAGTTTTGTCACTTTGCCTTTCACATTGCTTACAGAAATAGCCAGACACCACCCACTGCCACTTGTGGAAAAAAAGAATTATCAAAGTGAAGGCTACCCGTGCACGGTATTGTGTGCCTACACAGCACAAACGTAAAGTAAACAACTATGAGAGAGAACAAATCTTCATCGAACCCAAAAATTAAAGGAGTAGCTCAGGACTCAGATGTCTTTGGGGACGTTCGCGCATGAGTTTTGTCACTTTGCCTTTCACATTGGTTACAGAAATAGCGAGACACCACCTACTGCCACTTGTGGTGAAAAAAAAAAATATCAAAGTGAAGGCTACCCGTGCACGGTATTGTGTGCCTACACAGCACAAACGTAAAGTAAACAACTATAAGAGAGAACAAATCTTCATCGAACCCAAAAATTAAAGGAGTAGCTCAGGACTCAGATGTCTTTGGGAACGTTCGCGCATGAGTTTTGTCACCTTGCCTTTCACATTGCTTACAGAAATAGCGAGACACCACCCACTGCCACTTGTGGAGAAAAAAAATATCAATGATATCTAGATCACAATAAATGAACTAAACTTAAAAAGCAGAACTTTTGTTCTGCCTTATGAAGAAGAACTCATTGTCCGTGTACCCCACATCCACGCACCACATGTCTTATCTTCACATATCATATGTAGGCCTATCTTCGTTCCGGAAGTCAAAGGCAAAGTAAAGAAGTAGAGAAGACAAATCTCTAATAGAATCGTCTTTTTCCATAACATGGTGTTACAAGTGGAATACGAACTGACGCCGGTCCTCGTGGCATGCAATTCCTATACGTAAGAGGAGGTAGAGGGAGTCATTATCAGTGAAAGAAGCACTTGCACGACCGCTGCAAGGAATGAGAACAGGCTTTGTTCTGTGGAGAGTAAGTAGTTTCTGCAGTTTGTCCTATCCCTAGTAAAAATTCCAGCTGGAAATGCAGTGACAATTCCAGCTGGATTATTGGACTGGTTCCAGCCTGGAATATGACTGGATCTAGCCTGGAAACAGGCTGGTTCCGGCCTGGAATTTGACTGGATCTAGCCTGTAAACGGGCTTGTTCCAGGCTAGAAACAGGCTGCATCCAGCCGGAGAAAGACTGGTCTAGAACTGGTTCCACAGTGGACGCAGGCTGGAACAAGGCTGGATATGCAGCGTGTCTCCAGCCGGATAATCGGGTCCCGATGTAGGAGTGCTTCCACTTCAGCCTGTACCTTCTGCTGGAACTTATGTTCCAAGGCAGGAGGTTCCGCTCAAGTAGAAGCAACTTATACAAGATAAATTGCTACACAAAGCAGAAATTGGAAACACACTATAACAAATGAATAAAGTGCCAATCAGCAATAAATTCAAATATTTAATTTAACAACAATAACTAACACCCCATAACAGGTATGATAATAGACATACTACAAATAGTGTACATGCAACAACAGTGGCAACACTATGACACGATAATGTGACAGTTTGATGGAAAGTTTGGCATGTGCGAAATCACAAAAGTCACTTCTCAATCGCTCGTTTTCATTTAACTGTCCGACAAAGCCCGTCCCGTGCAAGCGGGACAATGACACATCATGAAGGCAGTTCAGATAACTATAGATAAGTATCGGGTCACTACTGCACCTCTTGGTTCAGATTTAGGACTTGGGGATCAACCGTGCTACACACGCCGCTTACCCTTTGTCGTAATAGAGCTCGTGCACGGATTCAGGAACAAAATGCATAACAGAGCACACGACTACACAAATGCAAAGACGTTCACACTTTTATATGGTCGGCGAAGGTGAAATGCAGGAGGAAACACCTAAATTACCAGGCTGCAACGCCAACACAACAACCGACGTTTCCAGTTCAAAGCAGATTCTGAGTTAATGCCGATGGCGGTTGGTCGCATTTTACGATGAGAGCATTTGGCTAAAGTTTCGGTTTGACAAACCGGGAAAGCTCACGTTTCGCAGCGTGAAGCTAATCAACAATAGTTTTTTTTTGCAATCTACTCATGTACGTGGAGTTCTGTGCATAACATTGCACACCTTTGGGTATTTATTTTATTATTTTATTTTTATTTATTTTATTATTTTATTTATTTGATTATATTTGGGCATAAATTACTTGCACACATTTGTGAAATTAATTTCGGCTTTTTTCCCCCGTATATAAGCCAACATTATCTTCGCAGTGTTCACAGTGAACAATCTCGCACATTCCAGCGTAGTCGCTGGAATATCTCATTTCCAGCTCGGCTCCAGCAGGGAACCATCCTGGTTTCAGAGTGGAAGTTGGATGGTTTCAGAATGGAAATCAAACAGCACTAGACCCAGCATGGAAACAGCCTTGGCCAGCCTAGCCCCAGCCTGGGATGGCCTTTCCAGGCTGGTTCTACAGTGGTTCCAGGCTGTTTTTTTTACTAGGGATCAGTCTGCGTTCTTCGTGCTACGTTTAGGTATGCTGTACCGCTACCAGCTATCACATATAACTCTCTTGGTACGTTGTTTCGAGCTGGTCAAATCCCAAACGTTGAACAGCTATGGAGTACAAGTGCACGAACCGCTGTAGGCAGGATGAGAAGTATATCTTCCCCCAGCACGAAATACTCGCAGAGGAGCGTGCAATATCCAATTCACAACTGAATATTTTTGCAGGTTCTCAAAGCATTTTGGGATAAGGCACGGTGTCGAACCGCAGAAAATACGGGTTCAGTTCGGGTTCGCGTTGTTTGGATGTCGTTCCGGTTTAATTCCGGTTCGACCGCGCCAAAAATCGGATGGGTTCGTAAAACGGTTTGCCGCCCCGAACCGGTTCAACGCTTCTTTTTTATATCTCCCATAAAACTGCTTTTATCATCCTCGCTTTTACTTCCTATACTTTTATTTACCCTCTTGCTCCTATCAGAAAATGCGTGGCTAATAGCTTACTGCTGTTGTCTGCATTGACGTTTTCAGTGACCAGGTACTGCTCGTGACACGGTCGTCTGAAATTAGGTACCGATATTTATTCCATCATAAAATCCAGATGTTGCAACACCGTTCGTTTTGAGTAATAAACATGTGCATCAAGTGGCCAACCTTTAAATACAACATTTCGGAGGACAACCACGAAGCGCGGAGTGCGGAAACATTAGTCGGCGCTTTCAGACAACCATGTCGCGAGCAGTTCTTCCCTTAACGAGAAAAATAACAAAGACGGTTAGGAGCATCAACTGTTTGCTATATACATAAAAACAAGACTTTCGTGCATGCACGAAAGTCTTGTTTTTATGTATATAGTAAACAGTTGATGCTCTTAACCGCCTTTGTTATTTTTGATTCTGCATCGCCGGAAACTTGTACATTGTTTTTTCTTCACGTTTAACGAGAAAAATAAGAAATGGATGAACACGGAACACTTACAAATAGCATACACGCTGATGAAGCGGTGTAGTCCGGCTACTGCCTGTTCCCCAAGTCGCTTTTTTAACACGCACAGTGCCAGCAAGATACACATGAAGGAAGTCAAATGAGATGGACAGCATTTTACATAGACGGCGGTACTGTGCAGCACGCTGCATTCGTAGTATTTATTTATCTACCCTCAGGGCCGTCAGGAAAGAGAGATGGAAGTGGGTTAATAATTTATAAGAAGTTGTTAGTACAAGCAGCATACAAAATATTTCCAAATTAGGTCCACATGAACAAAGTCGCACTTATTGCTCAAACTGCGCAGATACGTATACGTAAAAAAGGAAAGAAAAAAATATGAAGGAGAAAAAAGTGACAGCAGAAATGTGCAACATGCAGAATATAGATGGCTACACAGAGATATAATCGCATAAACATTTCTTACATTGCTTGATGTCGGCAACGGAGGTTATGCTACCGGGAAGACGGTTCCACTCCAACGGTGTCCGAGGAAGAAATGAATCGTTAAATAATTTCGATGAGCATGAAGGAATGCCGACTTTCTGTGGCTGATCGGTACGAACTGAGATGTATGAAGGCTGTTGGACGTAAGACGTGTGCCTACACAGCACACGTCTTCAGCAAATGGTTCTCTGATGTGTATACTGCGATAGTAAATCTTGCGAAACAAACAAAGCAGAGGCAGATTGAGGTTATGTTTTATAGCAGTGACACTGGTGCTGCGGTTGCAGTTACCAAATATGAATCGAGCTGCCCTATTCTTTACTGTTTCTATTGAGTTTGAAATGGGGTGTGATCAGTATTCCGCACGGAGACTGCATATCCCAATTTAGGAAGGACTAATGATTTATACAAAGTCAGCTTAGTGTTAATTGGAGCGGTTACGGCGACTGTAACCTAGAGCTCGAGAAGCGTTGCTAGTGACATGTTCAACATGAGGGCGCAATGATAAGTTTGATTAAATGAAAACGCCGAGGTATTTGTAAACTGATACTGGTTCAAGTAGAATGTGATTAATGGAATAAGTCGCACGCACTTTATTAGAGCGAAAAATTATAATTGATTTACATTTTGATAAGCTGCATGTGGAAAATGTGGCATCACCAAGAAAGATACACACAGAAAGATGTGGCATCACCAAGACTAATTCCATATCAGAATCGTTAGTAATGTGGAGATAGATGACACAAGCATCAGTGTAGAGACCTATACGGTGGATGTAAGATGATTTGGAAAGTCGTTAATATATGTAAGAAAGAGAAGCCGCCCAAGGACAGAACCTTGGGGAACTCCAGAAAGGACAGGCGTTAGACTCGATTCGTTATCGTTTACGGAGACGAACTGTGAGCGATTAGTGAAGGAGTGTATCCAAGCTAGAATTTTATCGTCGATGCCTACGTTGCGCAATTTATGAAGCTAAAAGAGAGTTTGATACCTTATCGAATGCCTTCGAGAAGTCAAGCAATATGCAGTCCGTGCGGACTCCATGATCCAGTGCAACATGAAATAGGAATCGATCTGAAACCGTACTGACGCATGTCGAAAATAGGAAGGCCAGCCTTGCCATGTCCGGGCCTACATCAGTGTACCAGATAATCCACAGCTCAAAGCAATGTGTCGCGACACAACTGCACTATCAGGAAGCAGGACTATATTTCTTTTTCAAACCACCGCCAATCATACAGGCGCCGTTCTGCGTATGCTCCTTGTCCACTTTTCATGTTTCTAGCTTGTTTAATTTCCAGTGCTGACGTGTAAAGGGAAACGTTGGGCATATATTCGTCCTATAGGGTCACACAAATGGTCTACTCCATTCCTGCTTCATTCGGTGGACGATGGCAGGCCACTTACCTCTCCGAAAATACTGCAGTTGCTAGCAGAGGATGGCCGCGGTGTTTGCTCGAAAACCAAGCGTTTGACATGCATCCTCGTGGCGCCTACTCTCTGAGGTGCAGACGGAGCAGCGCGTGCATGCGGCGCTAGCCGCGGTGCTCACAAGGACAACCGCGTCCAACGTGTTAAAAAAGACGCTCATACTTGCTATACGTCCTTGTTTGACTGCTAGGTGAAAGTTCGCTAAACATATTATACGGAGACTAGTGTTCCTCGTTCAGGTGTCGAGAGGAACTTAACTCTTATGTTGACTTCTTTTCTGTCCGAACCATTTTGTTGCGAACAGGTTAGCGCTATTATTTTTTGAGGTTCTGCTCCGGTTCGGGTACAACAGTGTCATGAAAATTTCGGCTCGGGTTCGGTTCCGTCAAAAATAACGGTTCGGTACGGTTTTCAGTTCGGGTTCGGTTCGACCCCTTGGGATAAGGCACACCATGCACATAAAGCCTATGGCTCCACCAGGTCCAACAGCGTTGCAGTGCAAAGTCACTGGAAAAGCCACCATGTGCCATGTGGAAGCCATAAAAAGTGAAAAAAGTGAAAAAGCCATGTGGAAGAAATGAACCTGACGGATGATATTCGATATTGCAGGCACTACATAGACCTCTTGATGCAGCTGTATCCAACACTTGCCACGATGCTCCTGCACAGGCTCCTTGTTTACAACATCGAACAACTGAACTTAGCACTCAATGCATTCATCGAAGCGAATACTGGGCTCGGGCAGTGTTCCCATCAGAGTGGCGGAACGTTTGCATATTGCTTGCACAGCTCAGATGTTTTAGATCACGTCCGTATTCTGGTGAATCACCTGAAGGATTTGGTGGAGGAGTGGTGGAGTAAAGCAGCAGGAGTCTCGAAGAGGTTCATAAAACCTCCGGTTGGTGGCACTGATTTGCCGCGGAACCGGAATCGAAACTGCAGGATGCCCAAGTGAGCTTCTCATGAGGCATCGATTATGTTCGCATGTGCCAGCCTTCATTAGAGGACGTACCATTGTCAGTGCACGAGCGACAGCAAGAGCTCCAACAAGTTCGGGAACATGAAGTTTGTTTGTTTTCGTGTTTTATACAACAAGGGCGGCAAGCAGCCAAATGTGCCACCACACATGACCAGTTCGAACAATGTTTGCGTAGAGTTTGGAATTATACGGAATTGTCTCGTGTAGGGGTTACCAGTGGTTTGAGGCAGGTTCAGTGGCAGGTTGTAATGACCTTGTATTTTGTGTTATTCGAGACTGAAGTGAGACGCGGAGGGTATCTCGGTATCAATCACATAACAATACGTCCCGCGTGATCCACTGGTGTTTCTTCGATGATAGCGAATGCTAATCCAGAGGGCTGTGCAGTTGCCTATTTTCCACTGCCCAAAGGGGCTTTAGACTCTGCCCAGTGAGGGGTTCTAGGCACCCCCCTGGCGAGGGAGTCGTCATTTCTCTTTTGTCCTTGAGACGGTGGGGTATGCCAAAAGACGCGTGTAATCCCGGCGGTGTGCTTGTTGGACTCTTTATTCTTTAGCCATTGAGCGCATGGATTCTGTATGATTCCGTTCGCCGGATGCATTGTGCCTTGAGACAGGCGATGCACATGTTACTAGTTCCCTAGTGGGCCTTTTATCTGCAGCAAGAAGTCATGAAGAACATCAGACGCCCATGTTTATAGTTTGCGCTCGTGATTGAAATCACAAATAGGACATCAAGAACAAAGAAGAAAAAGTAACAACAACAACTTTATTACGAGATGATGACTGGTGAGTTTCATCGCCAGTAGGATTTTACTATATCAACGGAAATCACAAATGTTCAGCGGAGTAACAAGCAGAAAGACTGCTTTGGACTGCGAGGTCCTTGACAACCTTAACTCACGAACTCTGTCATCTTGCTTTTCACTTGGTTTGCATAAGCGTTCGCGAACCGCCCATAGCCACGCACGTTGTGGAGATAAGGCTCCCTCAATGACGTCCACAGAAGACAGTAAAAGCCGTCAAAGAACTGATCGTCCGTGTCCCAGAATGTCTCCCCACTCTCCCCAAGTAGGAAGATTATCATTCCCAAACGACACTCATTCCCTCATTTACTCCATGTGTACAATACCATGACAGAGGATCCGGTAGCCGTAGCTGAAAAGCCAGTTGATGACCCAGTGACCATGCTGCTTAAGTGGCTTGAACTCATCCAGCGCAAGTTTCCGAACTAAACTTGTCTTTAAAAAATTACAAATTTACATTGCCAGCACCGAGCCCTGGCAAAAATTTTCTCACACACTATGTACCCAGTTTTTATTTAAGCAATTTTAACCGTAATACAACATTCCCGTTTCGGGACTGCACGTATATTTATACGATTCACTATGCTTCGACCGCCTTCTTTTTTTCTCTCTCTCTCTCTCTGCCGTTGACGTGTTGGCTACAAAATGAGCTTAAGAAACCCCACTCACCTGCCATTAAAACGTGTGGTACCAGTGCGGTACGGTGAGGACCAGCGGTGCCCGTCAGAAAAGTGTGTCTGTCTACAACAAATCCTATTTCACTTCAGCTATGTCTAATGAATCTAAGGCATAATATTGCATGAAATAGGAATTCATTGAACTTTTTTTCTTAGTTCAGATCGCCGATCATCACTGCCAGGATAACAATAATAAAGTTGTCAACACCTGTGAAGCCTGTAGGCAACTCAAGCTGCGTGGCTTTAACGCGCACGACAGTATAATGATGGACCAACAAAAAATTTGATGGACCATCGAAATATTCTGATGGCATCTAATGGACCATCAAATCCACCTTGATGCTTCCTGGTGGGCCACCAAACCGCCCTTGGTGGCACCTGAGAGGCCAGCAGACCGTCCCTGTTGGTATACAAATATATATACACCTCCATGATGACATACAATAGGTGCACTCTGTAACTCATTCGTCCTCAACCAACACACGCATTTTATCTGTGAACATATTTCATTCTGCCGGACCCTTGTACCCTTACGCCATTTCCTCTTTCACGTCGGCGTTCGCCTGTTCGCAACACATGTGGTTGCAAGTTCTCAAATTGGCTGAGACGTTGCGGATGGAATATGTGAAACTCGGTGTGCAGAGGTATTGATACTTTTCGGAAGGTTCTTCGGACTGAACGCATTTGGTAGAAAACCAATCCACACGGACGCGAGAGATGTTTCTGAATACGGTAAGGCTTAACACGACCGCTTCACTGTCACCCATAACCTTTGTTCGAAAGAGTCGGTTGATTGAATTAATCCAATACACAATTGTCTATTATTTTGTCTGCATTCCATCTTGACTAGTAATAAGACGTGTAACAAGTGGGATCGACGAATTATTCCGTCCGAAACACAGGTGAGCTCATGTTATTGTGTCTGCAATGAGTCGTCTGCAATGTGTCTGCAATGACGACGTGCGTCTATCTGTCTTGCAGATCCGCGCCGTGGAGATTGGCCGTTGATCTGTGATGCATTAGGAAAGAGTATTACGTAGCTCCCTCTTGACACATGAACTTTCATTACTTTAGATGAAAACTACGTCCTTTCCACATGTGACTCAAGCTTATGGTCTTGCTTTGGAGATACACAACTATTCAGCCACCTCAGGGCCGGTGGAACATCAACTATGAGACCTGATGGATGAGCCGTCAACCATGAGAATTGATGGGGCATCAAATCTGGTGTGTTTTTTTTGTTTTTTTTACCCTGATGGCTTGATGGACAATTAGGTTGATGGACCATCAACCATCAGACAACCAAACCATCAAAATTTTCAATAGGGTGAGAATGCTGAACTACTGAAATTCACAATATGAACGCTGGACGGCCCGTGAACTCAAAGATTTTTTGGCTTCGAGAGATAGGACTTCCAGTACGCAGTTCTGTATGTCAAACAGACACAGCATAAAGTAACGAACTATGACAGACAACAGAACCTCATCAGAGCCGAGGACCGAAAGATTGCTCCAGACCGAGAGGTGATTCGGAACCTCTATTCACGAAATATGCCATATTGCTTTTCACCTGGTTTGCATAAGTGGAAGGAACCACTCAGAGCCGCGTAGTGTAGAAACTACTTTCTCAGCTAGTGGCGTCTAGACAACAAGAAAACCCAAGTGGTGTGTTATGTCATGTATCGAAGAAGAACTCATCGTGCGCGTCCCTCGCACCCACGTCCCCATGTGCCACGCGCTAACGTATATTCATTCTCCGCAAGTACAGCCACGGGTTCCCTCAAATACGACAAAGTTCTAACTTTGGGATCGTCGAGATCCATAACATGGGTGTAATGTGTCAGTTGAATGACTTGCAGTGTATGCCATGCTTAGGGTTCTCGGTTAGGGTTCATGCATCTCGGGTGAAACCCGTTTTTTCATGATGGTCCTTCCCCCCCCCCCCCCCCCGAACTACTTTTCAAGAACCCGATATCAACCCGGAATCCTTGCGGTCCTTCAACTTGTCGCATGAGACGCATTATTGTTTCTAATGCGCCAAATGTTGAACCCTTTGCCTATGAAACTTTGCATAGGATTTTTTGAACGGACCCAGTAAGTATAAACATAAAATATGTACCAAGATGTTCACGTGCTCTAAGATAAGATAAGATGTGGCTTGGCATCATCATTGCTGCTTCTACAGATGGGCAAGTCAAACGTGGCTCCAGACAGTGACAAACAGGCCTTATCCGCTAGCCTTGCGACGCATACGAGTAGGTGTAAAGAGTCATTTCGTGCTGCCCGTGTTGCTGATGCGCGCCATGATAGGAAAGCAAGGTATACTTTACCGAGGTCATTCGTGTCATACTGAATGAGCCTGCCTGTGTGAGTACGACCTCTGCGGTTGACCTCAGTGAACACATATTACACTTTCTTGGTTCTTTTGCGACGATTTTGAAGTAGCGATAGTACTCTCAATCCAGGTGAGCAAAATGATTGCAATGGGAGGCTAATCCTTCTGTGTACGTGTATGAGTGAGTGAGTGTATGTTCTTGAGTAGTAGGTAGCTGCTGAACCCGCTAGTCTTCTCAAGTGTTCCAATGCTTTTGTTTTCCTCTTGTCCCTTTGTTTGGGTTTGTCTCAATGCACGTCCAACGAACTAAACTAGCCCGATTAACCCCGTTCTTCGCGCGAGTATGTTTCCGCACAGGTGTAACATTCTCCATCTTTGGGTGGGTATTTGGAGCGATCAAGACCCCGTATAGCTTTGTGCAAACCGTAACATCTAGAACGCGTGCCGTTATCTAATGGATATTATGTGCGCATAAAACGAAGGCCATAGACACCTGACAAATAAGGTTCTTGTCATTTGCCTGTCCGGAATAAGTCTTTGTTTGCTAGTTCTCTCGCACGGTAGGTTACCGTCCGCGCAGTATCTCTCCGGAGCTAAGCTGGGTAGCGGCCATTACCGGACACACTTACAGTTGGAAAATCTCATCATGGCTTCATGGTCTGCTAGCACGACATCCGCTCGAAAGTGTTTTACGATCACCGACGATCCTTATTTCCTCTGTGAGTTGCCTAGCAGGGAACCCGGCTTTATCGTTATTTTGTGAATGAAGACTGGTTTGGTGGTAAGATATTAAATTTCTGGCATGAATTTACTATTTATCTTGTCTTGCTTCCCTTCTCTCGGCTCACTGGCACTGGCAACGGACTTGGAACTCTCGGAGCGAGAAGATATTCCAGCACCTTCACACACGAAATATGTCACCTCGCTTTCCACCTGGTTTACATAAACGCAGGAAAATAATGCTGTGGAGAAAAAAAAGCATTCTGAATGATGTCTAGAAACCAATAAATGACTTCATCCCAACAATGAGCCTTGTTTCCAACTTTCCGACAAAGCAGAACTGATCGTCAGTGTACCTCACATCCACGCATCACCAGAAGTTGTACATATATTCATTCTCCACAACTAGGACAATGGCTTCTCTTAGAGAGGACGAAGCTCCAACCATGATCAGGATCAAGTTCAAATAGGATGATCCTTTTTATAACATGGTGTTAGAGATGGTATAAGAACTCACGTTCACACACGAAGTACAAGTTCACCAACCGTTGTAGGGAAGATGAGCAGCGCATGGCCAGCACATAATACCCTCGGAGGTGTGTACAAGCCACATCTCATGATTACCACGTTCATAAATACGACGTTAAACAGGATACATGAATCCCAGGCTTTCCTATATCCAACGGCCTGATATTGAAGGCGGTTCATCTAGTCGAACAAACTTTTGAGAAATTCGGAAAAGGTTAACGAAACCACCAGCTGGTGCAGCTGACTTGCCACGGAGGGCCAATCGAAACTGGAGGATGCCCTAGTTAGCCCCTCATGGGACTTCAGTTACGGTCGCTCGATTCATCAGACGACGTCTCTTTGCCAGTCTACAAGCGATAGCAAGTACACAGAGTACCTCAGGAACGTAAAATGGCCAGCAAGAATATGTTGTTCGCATGAGAAACCATAGGGCATGAAGTCGTAAGGCAAAAATGCAGATGAACGCGGCTCCTTCTTCTTAGGGTTTCGTATCGGAGGACCTTCCTTCCTTGTTACCCTTCTCTTGCTGTAAGCGTTTACTTAAAACTCAGATGGCGCATCATGTGCCGGATGAATTCCAATCGTACGATCGCAGTGTGGGGAGCGCTGGATCAAAGGCTGTGCTACACCGATGCCCTCGTGACCCCAGGACCTTGAAGGCGCTGTTACAAGGCTGTCACTCAGAATGTACCAACTCAGGATGCATTGTCGAATACGGCTGCTGCGTTGCGCGTCCAAGAATTTGTTACGGCAAAAACTAGCTTTGTTGAATAAGGGTCGGGAAACATGTACGTACTCTAAATGTGCAAGACGAAAGTGTCTCTTCTGCTGAATACTTGTATTCGTTGCAGCTAGAAAGATGTATGGACGCAGTCCCGTTCTGGCAAGTAGCGCTACGCCTGCTTCTATAACGTCAGAACCTGATCTAATAAGTTAATCATTATTTCCCGTTTACTTCACTTTACATCGGTGAGAGTGCACTATACGATCAAAATTCCTACCATATCGCCCACAGTTCAGCAACAGATGCAACAGATCATTTCGGTAACAGTTGGACACTCTCGAAGCCCTTCCGCTAAGATTGATTCATTGATTCTTTTTGCGCAACAACAGGAGGGGTCATAATGCGCCAGTACTGTGATAAAACGAGTGTACTAGTTTTATACATTTATGTTGTTCTGTACGATATTCATTTTCGATAATATCCTTCGGGAATCTTCGTGGTGGTACGTACATGAAAGAAGGACTAGAGCAGCATTTGAGCTGAGCTCAAGCAGCCCACGCTGCAACATATGCGTTTCATAGTCCTCTTTGTTTAAGGGAGGCTGAAAACCAGTTTACACTAAGAAAATAAGGGACCTCAAGATAAAAAAAGGTAAAAGCCGCGCAGTAACACGGTGTTCCGAGCACTTCATGATAGTGGAGTCTCTTGAAGTGTGTTTGCTTTATGTTGAGCGCAGTATTTAATTGCATAGAACAGAAGGAAGACCCGAGAAGGTAGTGTTCAGCAAAGGAGACCGGCGGACATTACGGTGCCAGCTTTTAACGGACAGCGCTTACCAACGGTAGGAAAGTGCAGACTGAAATTGTATCGATCCTGTCACCCGTGTGTCGCTGATAGCGCTTCACGTGTGCTCCAGTGTTGGTCTTCTTTGAACCAAGTCAGCTTGTTGCCTTGTCAGTTGATGCGAGTCCGGTTAGATTAGGAGCAGTTGCGCTCCAAAGGGGTCGTCCAATATCATTCTCGTCCCGTTCAAAGGCGATATGCACAAATTGAAAAAGAGACTTTGGCTATCGTTCACGGATGTACCAAATTTAAAGACCATATCGTTGGACAATCAGTAGTGGTAGTGGAAACGGACCATCGCCCGCTGGTGTACATATCTAAGAAACCTCTGTGTGAATACCCTCTCAGATTATAGCGTATGCGACTGGTGTTGCAGAGGTATCCGATAGTAGTGAAATACCATCCGGGGAAGGAACTTTTCATTGCTGACCCTCTGTCGAGATTTCCCAGCAAGACTTTTGTAATGAATGAGGCTGAGAATGTTTTCAGCACCCTTCCCGTTTCAGATCAAAGATTTGAAGATCTGTTGCAGGCAACGGAAAAAGATGAAAGCCTGCTGTTGCTACGCCACTACATTTCTGAAGCATGGACAGAGTCGAAACAGGATGTTCCGGAGCACCTGTGACTCTACTGGAACTACCAAAGAGAACTACATACAGAGGACGGCCTGGTGCTAAGAAGCAACAAGATCATCGTCCCGTCCCATCCTCTGAACGGAAAGAAGTCCTTCGGCAGCTTCACTCCTCACATATAGTCGCAGACAAGATGAAAGCAAGAGCAAGAGGGGTAGTGTACTGGCCCAGTAATTCTGCAGACATTGAAACAACAGCGAAAACATGCCAGACATGTCGGGAGTACGAAAGAAAAAATACCAGGCTGCATTTTCTTTACTTGGAAGTGCCCAGTCTTCCCTGATGGTCTTGTATGGACTTGTTCCACCATGAAGGTCACCAATTTCTGGTTTTAGTAGATGCTTACTCTTTCTTCTTTGAGGTGAAGGACCTATGTCAGCCTACTGCAAGTGTGGTGATAAAGTTGTGCGCTGAAAATTTCGGAACACACGGTCTCCTGCAAAAGGTCATAACAGACAATGGGCCACCATTCAACAGCCAGACCTTCAAGGAGTACCTACGCAAGTATCGCGTTGCTTTTGTTACATCGAGTCCATATTACCCACGTTCAAATGGAATGGCCGAGCAACGTATTCAAGAAGCCAAAAAACTCCTAACCAAATGTTCTCGTAACCAAAAGTACCTATGCAAGTATCGCGTTGCTTTTGTTACATCGAGTCCGTATCACCCACGCTCAAATGAAATGGCCGAGCGAGCTGTTCAAGAAACCAAAAAACTGCTAACCAAATGTTCTCGTAACTCGTTGGAGTTTTACAGCGCATTGGTGGAATAACGAAACTGTCCGAGAGATGACTGCCTAAAATCACCTGCCCATAGACTAATGGGAAGACAAACGAGAACTCTCCTTCCGGTTCACCATTCTCACCTGGAGCCTAGCCCAGTAAAGCCCGGAAAGAAACGCCTTCAAGAATACCGTAGAAGGCAGAAGACTTCCCACGACAGATCGTTCCAGAAATTGCCCCAGCTGCAAACCGGCACTAATGTATCGGTTTACGACACTTTACAGGAGCTGTGGACTTCAGGAACTATCGTCAGGCCGGGATAGACGCCCAGGTCTTATATTGTGGTCATCGAAGACGGACGCCACATGCGCAGAACGCGCGAGTATCTTCGAGAAGTCTTCCCTGCACCAACCACGCCTATAGACTAATGGGAAGAGAAACAAGAACTCTCCTTCCGGTTCACCATTCTCACCTGGAGCCTAGACCAGTAAAGCCCGGAAAGAAACGCATTCAAGAATACCGTAGAAGGCAGAAGACTTCCCACGACAGATCGTTCCAGAAATTGCCCCAGCTGCAAACCGGCACTAATGTATCGGTTTACGACACTTTACAGAAGCTGTGGACTTCAGGAACTATCGTCAGGCCGGGATAGACGCCCAGGTCTTATATTGTGGTCATCGAAGACGGACGCCACATGCGCAGAACGCGCGAGTATCTTTGAGAAGTCTTCCCTGCACCAACCGCGCCTGACGACACTTCAGACAACATTCAGCAACCGTCTCCGGGAATCAGCACGAATGCTGCAACACCACCGCGAAGAAGTAGAACTCGACGACCTCCTCCACGGTATCCCCAGAACCAGAAACCCACAAAACTCAGGACCAAGTTTGATGGGCAGAGGACCGTTGGAAGATAACTTTATTGATGGAAATTTAAACTAAAAGTGAAAAAAAAGGATGTCAGGTGTGTGTCGCTGATAGCGCTTCACGCGTGCTATCTCCTTCACACCTGATAAGCGAAGCTATAAAAGCCTCCCAAGCAGCACAATGCACCGAAAGTCGAGTGCAATAGGGGTGAAGGGTATGTGTCTTATCAATGTTCTTTAGTTTCACCAGTTCGTTCAAGGTCTTCCACCTACCCGTCCACCCTATTGCACTCGACTTTCAGTGCATTGTGCTGCTTGCGCTGTAGCTGAAAATAAACCTATTCTTTTTTTCTCTCTCTCTCTCTCTCTCTCTCTTTGTCTCTCTGGTTCACTTCATGTGCTCGTGTGCGTGTGCAGCCTTGCATTACAGATCCCAAGGAGTGGAAATCCGTCGCGCATAGAATTTGTGGTCGTACGAATGGAAGTGCGTCTGTCGGGCAATAAGTTTCATAATCTGAGACACAGATACAGGTACAGCATAATACCGCAACTAGCAAAGGCTAAGGCTGTGCTCCATGAACTAGTTCAATCTTGCAAAGACGTACGTGTTGTACCTTCCAGCCAGACATCCATTTCGTTCAAGTACATTCTGAAGTTCCCCGAAGTACGTGAGGCAAATGGGGGTATTCCTCGAACGCAAAGCGCATCCTTGAAAGAGGAACTAGTTCGTGAAGACCAGCCATAGTTATTTTTGGTGTTACGCTGTACCTGTATATGAACTGCATAAGCGTGTGCGCTCGGCAAATAATTCCCTCGCCATTGGAAGCCAGCGTCGAGCTGAAGCTGGAGCCGATGTAGTGAAACGGGATCATAACAACCGTGACGAGTCAGCTGGCTGAGTGCATCCCATAAAAGCCGAACGGGAGCGAGTTCATGTATTATCTAGTCACCGGAAGGCCGTTGCTTTCGCCGCATTCGCTTCCATATCAGGCCAACCTTCTCAAGCATGGCAACAGGATCACTGAATCTTTAAAGATTTTGACATGGGTCAAACACTGTTTCCAATTCGTCCCTCGCGAATGCAAATAACATATTTTTAGAACAAAAAAAATATTGATCACTCATTACGTTCAATATCCATGTCATTGTTGGTCACGTTTACGCATGAAATGTGTCATCTTTCTTTCCACCAGGATTCACAAATATGTCTGGAAACCACCGGTAGGCGCGTTGTGGAGAAAGATTATCCTCCATGATATCTAGCAACCAACAAAGAACTCAAACCAAACAACGACCTTTGTGTTCGGTCTTACGCCAAAGAAGAATCAATCGTGCTCGGCCCTCGCATCCGTTGTCCACATGTCCTACAAGAGACTATAACAACATGTCCACTCTCCTTTGCATGCGTCACGGTTTCTCCTTCTTCTACCAATGAGATGATGGCTTATTAACAACGAAGCTCCATCTGGTAGGATGACGATGACTTGAGGTTTATTGGCGAACAAGCTACTCAGGCTATAGTGCACCAAACTACAAAGTATGTATACGTAATGTGATGAACCTGGATAAAACATGAAATGATCATGTTAAAAGAACTTCACTGGGAGGATTTTTTTTTTCGTGACATAATAGAAGTGGGATGTGACTTCACTTTGACACACGAGATAAAAGCTCACAAAATACCCTTTGAGCTGTGTTGATGATGATGATGATGATCCGAGTTTTTTGGCGCATCGACAACGTAGAGTATGTACCGTCCATAATCCACATCTCAGGATTCTAGCGGCTTAGCAGAGCACTCCGGCTTTAAGCACACCACACGACCCCCAAACTTCCCCAGTTCCAACAGCCTAGCGGTGAATGCGGTTCAAGTCGTGGTACATTTGTGAGGAACTTCCGAAAGTCTAACAAGTCCAACGGCTAGCGCTACTGACTTGCAGAGGAATAACAACGGCAGGATGCTCACATGAGCTTCTCATGGCACATAATTACGTTCGCCTACGCCAGATGTATCGGAAGGCGTGCACTGGTAGCGTGCAAGCGAGAGCCAAGGCACCAAATAACTCGGAAACATGAAGTCTCAAGAAACTACACGTTGTTCGCGTGGGGGAAGACCAGAAATGGCGCAGCAACGCAAACGTACTTGGGGTCCTCAGTCCTACAGAGTGCTACCGAAGAGCGTATACTTAAATCTCAGAAGTTGTTTCCACACGGTGAACTTGAATCGGTCGAATGTAGTGTACGGTGCTCCGGTGCGCCAGAAGCGGCGCACAGCCGAGAAGGTGCTACGCTGAGAACCACCTCTTGTTAAAATATCTGTATTTGAAAATGGAAATTGTCAGGCAAGCTTCTGTCGTATAATTGGGCATCGTTATAGGTGGAAAGATGTGTCGCTGCTGTGACGTTCTGTAACCAGTACCCTTACTCACTCCTAGAAAGCCAGTGGGGCTAGAACAACAGAATAACGGTACGTCAAGACGCCTGTAATCCCGGAGATGTGTTTGTTAAACTTTTTATTCATTGCCCATTGAAGGCATGGACTATGTACCTTTCCGTTCGCCGAATGCAGTGGGCAGTATGCCGTGAGACAGGTAAAGTACGGAATTTCGTATTAGTTCCCCGCTGGACCTTTTATCTGCATAGAGCAGTCGCGAAAAACATTACACGTCCATTTACTAGCATGCTCTCGTGATTTAAATAACAAATATGGCTTTAAAGACAGACACAGAAGAAAAAATTATTTCAGTATGCGAACGGAAATCACAAATCTTCAGCGGATTAAGAAACCGAAAGACTGCTTTGGACTGAGAGGTCCTTGGGAACCTTGACTCACGAGCTTTGCCATCTTGCTTTTCACTTGGCTTGCACAAACGGTCGCGAACCGCACATAGTCAAGTTACGGAGAAAGGACGTCCTCAATCACGTCTAGAAGCCAATAAAAACCGTCAAAGAAGAGCTGATCGTCCGTGTCCCGCACATCCACGCTCCACATGCATCACGTGCAGTTCACTTCCCACACTGTCCAGGGCGCACCTGTGCGTCCGCGCCAAACAATTATTACATACCTGATTCAGTGCGGAGGAAGTTGTTTACTGTCGAGCTACGGTGCTTACTCAGATATCTCATAAACTGAGCATATACTATACCTAGCTAACGCAGAACACCCTTAGAGGTGCGCACACTCCATAATCCATCGCAAAGCGCTGCGCCATAAATCAGACCACACAAGGCACACATTTCTCTCTTGAAAGTGACTTGTACGCTTTTCGTGTTGACAGCATGACAGCATGAACAGCATGACACAGAATATGACGCAGAGACATGGACAGATAGAAGGACCGAAACCAAGCGTCCTTCTATACTGCCCTGGTCCCTGCGTCGTTTTCTGTGTCATGGATCTTCACCAACTTGCCCAAACCTACACCATTGGATAACAGTATACGTTGCGCTACGCAAAAGGTACAGAGAAAGGCAGAGTGCTGCCGGAGGACTATCATTCGGAGGATGCATCATTCGATGGGGAGAGGACAACGTGACATGGTCAATGACACTCCAGTTCGTGGACAATATAAAGGAGCAACTCCGCGAAAACGAAACGAAATATTGTGACGATAAGGACGGTGGGCGCATGCAACGCGACCCATGCGCATTCTGTATCAATCAGCCACTAAACGCATAACATCGTCACGACGCTGTGCTGCCTAACATTTAGTGGAGGTGCGGGCCGTCCACTGTCCTGGCGCTGCTGCCGTAGCCACCGAAGCCGCAGCCCTGAAGACGTGACCCGAAGATGCTGTGAACTGAACGACAATGTGATATGTGACCCGAAGTCAACGTGTCCCCCAGCCCACATAAGTTCCAACTGCTCTGGCGGCAGCACACCGTGGACGTCGGTCAACGGATCCAATCGTCTAGAGGCAGCATGGCGTCACTTCCCCATTTATCACCATCGGTGTTATCCATCCATCATCAGCTAAGGTCATCGTCAGCCACTGTCCACGTCGTCATCCCAGCAACTGACTTGTGCCCCTCCCGCATCCTTCGTCACCACGTACCGTGCCTCGGAGGGTCACGTCTCCGGGAGGGGTTGTAACGACGATAAGGACGGTGGGCGCATGCAACGTGACCCATGCGCATTCTGTATCAATCAGCCATTAAACGCATTACATCGTCACGACGCTGTGCTGCCTAACAATATCGTGCACGAGGTTGTAGAAAACATCTTACAGTTCCTTATGAGCCTCGCTGTGTGTACACCACTGGCATCTTGCGACATTTTAACCTTCCGCTTTTCCGGGTTTCTCATGCATTTGCGGAACGGCCCTTCGACGTCCTCGCAGCACAAAATTTGTGTGCATTTACAAAGTTTTGGAGTTTTTTTGCAACTTGCAAGGTTCTTACTTTCAAACGGCACCCATTCCCGCAATTACTCTGTCTTTACAATAGCTTGAGAGAGGAACCGATAGCCGTTGCTGAAGAGCTAGTTCAAGTCCATTGTGGCCATGGATAACGACAAGCTGCATATATGTCAAGTCCGCGCTTTCATTCGATTCAAGTACATTTCTTTGGCTTCGACAGATAAGACATGCAATATATGGTGTTGTATGTCAAAGAGGCATAACTCAAAGTAGCGAAACATCACAGATCTTTATCGTAGCCAAGAACCGAAAGACGCCTCTGGGCTAAGAGGCCCTTGGGAATCCTAACGCACGAAATGTGCCACCTTGATTTTCACATTGGCATAAAGGGCAGGATATACCCATAGCTACGCTGTGGCGAAATTACTTTCTGAATGACATACAGAACGCACTAAAACACAAGCGGTGTGTTAGCGCCAAAGAAGAACTTGTCGTGCGAGTTCCACACATCCACGCCCCGTATGTGCGACGCCGCGGTCATATGAGTATATTCATTCTACAGCGTAACTTATAGGACCGTCAAAGGTAAAGGTAACTTATAGGACCGTCTTTATCCATACCTCGGTGTTAGCAGTGACCCACTTCGTTCACTATGGTAGCGTGCGTTTCGACACATAGCAGGAGGCACAAGGGACGTCAGTCAAAGCCCTCCGCGTGTGCAGCAAATCATTATACTAAACTTTGTTCAGTACGCAGAAAGTTGTTTTCTTTCTATGAGACGATATGATTCTCGCTATGATGCGTACTCAGATATGCCAGAGGTCTGGGATACGCGTTCTCGAAGAATTGTAGACAAGATGAGCGGCGCACCTGCCCAACACGAAACGCCCTTATAGGGCTGTTGCACTGACGTTTGCACAGCGCCATTTCTGGCCCAAGCGGCCACGGATCCAAACAGTAAGGAGTTTCATCAGCGGGTTTTGCATGGTGTTTCAAACGGTATGGTGCCAAGGAAAGCTACAAAATCTGTAGGAAATCCACAGAAAAAGCGGTGCTTCTTGAAAACTGCGAACAACTCGGAACCATGTATTTGAAAGTGCCGCGTCGTCTGCTAAACTATGGTATGGTATAAACCGAGGTATGGTCATTTCCAGCGGGGCAGAATCCAAAACGGTCACTGTTGTAGGGAACATCGATTGGGATGTCTTCCCGGTCAGCGTGGAACTTGACCTCATCGCGGCGCATTTCTGTGCTGCATGGGGGGGGGGGGGGGGTTCTAATAAATGTTTACATCAGCCCAGCCCATCCGATCGATACGGGCCTAATGGAAATTAACACACTGTGGAAGAGATTTGCTAATTGGAAGAGATTTGCTAATAAAATGGTAATACTGGTAGGGGACATTAATGCAAACAACCAGCTGTGTGGGGGGGGGGGCATATCGGGGACAGTAGGGGAGATGAGGTGGCAGGGGGACTCATGGATAGATCTAACAATGGTAACGGTAAAGCATTTGGAAGCAATTGATAATTGGGAAACGCATGACATCGTAACAGGGAGTGGTCATGATATATCACATTCGAGGGATTTAAGAAGAAGGGTAAGGGAACACCTCAACTAATCAAACAAGGACAAATAATGGTATTACAAAATATTATTAACGACGGATGGTTTGGGCTGATTAAGGGGAAACAAATTACAGACCATACTGAAATGGATCAGGTTGCTAATGTATTACATTATCGGACTGAATGTTATCGGAAAAGGGAGTTGAGGGTTCTCAGTAAGCAGCACCGACTTGTGCCGTGGTGGGGCCAGGAACTATCTATATTTCGTAAAAGGGTGAGGGCGGCTAGACGAAGATGTCAAAAATCAAGGAGTGCAATTAGGGGATTTTGTAAAAATAAATATTTTGCGTTATCTATAGAATACAAGAACAAGATTACTCAGGCGAAACAAAAGTATTGGCAGGATACCACAGCCGCTGTTGCGAGGAAGAACCTATTTTCGTTACCGTACAAGATTGTGACCAACAAAGACAGATCCCTCTGATAAAGCAGATTAAAAGGGCAGATGGCTCTGTGATACAAGATGTTAGGGAAAGTTGCACTGATATTTTAAAGCAGCATTTTCAGAGGGAGAATAAGAAGAATAAAGATGAGGGGTATTGTTTCAATAAGCAGGGTGCGGGATTTTATTCAGGATCTAGTAATTATTATCACGACAGATCGTTCACTTTCCAAGAAGTCGACTGGGTAGTTAAACACTTGAATAAAAACTCTGCCTTGGAATCGACCAAATTAACGTAGACGTCACCAGGGTGCTGCATGAATACCATGGACATTTCCTAACATGGTTAATTAACGCTTGTTACCGGCTGGGTTATTTCCCAACAACATGCTAAAATAGCAGGGCTATACTCATACCAAAAAAGGAAGATCGTGTCCTGGAAGCAAAGGACTACAGACCGATCTGTATCCTGTCCCTCGTTGGAAAAAATTTCGAGAAACTAACCATTACAAGATTAGATTGGGTTTTGACCACGGCTAAATTCTTCAGGGGGGGGGGGGTGCAGTTGGGATTTGTTCATGGACGATCAGGAACGTTAGCTCAATGCCACATAATTACGAATCTTAAGAGAGGTCAGGCAGCAGGACAAATGTGGACTGTTATTATCGCTAGACGCGTCGAATGCATTCAGTAGGGTCAAGCGAAACGTAATTTTTTCAACTTTGAAAGCTAATGAGTGTCCTGACAATCTTGATAGGGCTGTCCACTCTTTTCTAGGGAATAGATCGTGCACCCTCAGGATGAACACCGGGAATATAGTTGTTGACAAAATAGTAGGGTGCTCACAGGGATTCCCGCTCAGCATGAGTTGTGCCTTACTCGTTACAAGTAACTCGTTACTTGGTAAAGGTTACTTTTTTTGGTAACGAAGTAACGACTCAGTTGCTTTTTTTAGAAAATGGTATTAGTAACAGAATCAGTTACAAAAATTCGTTACTGACGTTGCTCGTTCCTTTTCTTCAGCGCGGGGGAGCGCATTTAGGCACTCCGTGTGGCGCAATGCGGGGACCTGCGTAACCCACGACCACGTGTGACTCAAAGTATCATTGCAGTCCCTCGCTCGATGTGCTGTTGGCGTGCTGAATCGTCTTAAACGAAGGCCCTTGTCTTTTCTCTTGTTTCCGCAATCTCCGACTATCACTCGTTCCCAAGAATGGGCACCAATTGTGCTATGGCTAAAAAAAATGCGTTTCCTTCTTGCCTTTTCTTGTCTTTGTTAAGCTTCTGAGCGCCCTAAATTATGACACAGCCCCTCGTCTGTTTTTTGGGAACCGTTCGTGATCGGTGGCACGAAAACCGGTGTCTTTTCTTGTGTTTTCATAACCTCCGATCACCCCCACTTCGGCAGCAGATGTCTTCACACGAAAGAGAACGAAGATTACTGATGTAAATTTCGAGTATCAGTTTCTTGTGAAGTGCAATTTCTCATTAATAATGAGTTGAAGGCGAGTGACGGCATGTTTGTTGGCTAATTTAACTATGTGGCGGTAATGTAAAAGTAGCTCGTTACCTGTGAGTAAGGAGAACTCGTTACTTTTGTATGTTGAATAACGAGTAACGTATTTACTTACGTTTTTCTGAAGTAACGGTATTTATTTACTATTTTTTGGTAACGGGCACAAGTCTGCCGCTCAGCCCATTGATCTCGAACATTTTTGTAAATAGCATATACAGCTTGCCCCTGCCTGAGGGTGTGGACCTCTTCCTTTACACCGACGATGTTAATTTGATGGTTTGAGGCAGAAGTTGGGGGGAGGCGGAGTCCCGGGCACAGGAAGCCATAAACATGGCCTCCTGTACAAATTTAGGGGTGGCCTTTAGCCCCGCGAAAACCAAGGGGCTTTCGGTATCAAAAGGAGAAAAATATGTAAATAGGCTGCCAGTGGTTAAAATAATGGGTACTAGCATAAAATTTAGCAGACAAATTAAAATTCTAGGGGTAATAATAGATAGCAAACTGGGATTCACTAACCACTTGGACTTACGACCGACAACACAATGGCTTTCTGGTCTTCAAGGACCTTTGTAACAGATGTATAGAAAGGGTGATCCTGTATGGGGTTGGGGCCTGGTATTGGGGGGGGGGGGGACAACGTGTACATAGATGAGAAAACTAACAGCAGTCCAGAGGACTCCTCTCATAACAATGTCAAAAGCATACAGGACGACACCTAGTAAGGTTCTGCCAGCTATTTGGGGTGTATTACCCATATGTGCACAGGCACGTGCCGAGAGTACGTGTTTCGAGGTATGGCAGGCGAGGGAGGGGGCAGTAATTAGGGACAGGTTTGTGGGGCCGGATGAAGTGAACAGCATTTTTCCAATTTGGAGAATTCACTCTCGGGACAGGATTATCCTTAATTTCAGTAGACCGGAGTTACATACGTGGGCATTCTTTCTTCTTTTTTTACAGATGGGTCAAAGGATGATTTTGCAGTGGGAGGAGGGCTCTGTCTCAGAGCTGTACACGTTATCCGAAAAAAGTATCTGAATACGTTACTCGCTCCTTCGGAAAAAAGTGACTATAGGTACGTTACTCGTTACTAAGAAATAAAAGGAACGCGTTCTCGTTACTCGGAAGTAACGACTTACTTTTATACGTTACATTTGCAGCAGAAATACAGAAAATCAGCTGAATCACGAAGGCATGACCTGCTTTATTTTCCTCACGTCATCCATGAATTGCATTTACTGGCATCTGATAAGCTAGTTCGCTTCCTTGTAAATATGTCAACCGCCGAGCTGAAGAGCCGCTCCACTGACGCGCTCGAAGGGACCGCCGTATTCACCCTGAGGAACAGGTCGTGGGAGCGAGGGAAGTTTTCTTTCATCCTCGACAGGGGGTAGTCCTCCTCGATGCGCAAGAACCTCGTGAGTTCCGAGTCTTCAGCAGTTCCAATCACACGACTCTGACGTGTGAATGCGAAGAAGCATCTAGCATCTGCTAGCGGCCGCATCTACTGTAATGTGCTCCGGCACCTCTATGGATCCGCATGGGGCTCGTCCTGGGCAGACCTCCATCGTGTCCACTGCTCCCTGTTGCTTGGCGATTATGCGTTATAGCCTGCCTGTCCTCTATGGCATCTCCAACACTCACGAGCGGGAGTTGCTCAATATTCAAGCCAGAAGCCTCCGTCTCTGTATGGGAGTGCCAGAAACCTTCCGGGAGTGAACGGAAACCCTCTCGGTCTTGGCGGAGGCACGCGAACCATCCGTGCTTATTCTTCGCGATAGCGTCGCCTTACACGCGTACACACGCTTATCTTTCCCGCCATCCAGCCCATATTCCCCTCCCCCTCCCTTAAGAAGAAACATTTTAGACTATTTAAGGATTATAAGGACAGGATCATTAAGGCTAATGAGGAATCTTGGAATAATAAAAGAAGGATGATGACGACAGTTAATCCTTTTAATGTAATATACAAAGTTCTAATGGGCAAAAATAGGAAATCAAGGGTTATACCACCGATCCGCGGACAGGACGGGACAGTTACAAATAACTTCAAAGATAGAAGATAGTTGCAGAATAATTTTGGAGGCATTGTTCTTCAATACAGGCCAGTGTCAGGGAGGTAATGAAGGGGGAGAAAATAATGGGGATAGTAGGGGGGGATATGGATCACATGCATCATGATTGGCCATTCAGTGTCAAGGATGTTAATGAAACCATTCGATCACTTAACAGGCAGATGCAAGGTTAGACTATATGAGTGTCGACATGATGTTTGATGTTTTTTGGCGCAATAACATCAGAGGTGTCGACATGATAGAGTTATTGCAGAATGTTCACGACGATGATGATTGGGTCTCTCCTTTTTTTTTATTTTGCGCAGCGACAACGAAGGTCGTAATGCACCACTCTTGAATGTTCACGATAATTTTCTGACCTGGCTGATAAACGAATGTTACACAGTGGGTGCATTCCACGAGGTATGGAGGGTGGAAAAATACCTTTGATTCCCCGAAAAGGGATCAAGGTATTCTTTTTTCAGGCGATTTTCGATAAATTTGCATACCCAATGGTATGGGAAAAGTATATGAAAAACTACTATACACGGTAGGCGGGAATGGGTTTTAACCAACGTTTTAAGATAAAAGTCTACCGTTGAAGCATCAAATGACATAAAATAAAACCATAAAACTACAATGCGGTTGATACCAATATCTTGGAAGAAGTTGAAAACCGGCTCTAACGGCACAAAAGTCACATCCCCCAGCGCAAGGGAGGGATAAAGAGGTGTAAAACTCGTGAAAATGACGTTGCCGGTGTGTTCCGTATGATGGACATGTGATGTGCACGTGGAGGACGGATTTCGTTTCGCCGCACCAAGTGCAGGGAGGAGGCTCTCCATTGCGGAGGAGGCGACCGTGGTTCAGTCAGCGCGGCCAATCCTCAACCTCGCAGAAACAGCTTCATGAAGACGACTGTTAAAAATAAGTGTTCGTTTCACTATGGTGGCCTTAACTACACAAAGTTTGTGCGCAATGCATCCCAGTGTTGCTGCCACTTGCTATTTATGCTGTTCATAAGTGCTGGTCGAAGACACGGAGGTCATGACAGTTATTAAAAATTAGTTTTTATAATATATCGGACGCAGGTACTCTCCATACCACCACCTGTAGCCACCTGTGATACATTGGAATGGTCCCAGACTCCATTCGCCATGTATTCACGTGCCGATCCGACAACATTACACCTCAACAGAATTGTTCCGCACTTTACGCCTTTCGTGATGTACTTGACAATAGATGACTCGGTTGATGTATATGAAAGACTTCTATTTAGTCACTGTGGTGAAGAAGCAGCGACGTTCTGGTATCAACACAGCACTAGCACAGGTGAGGGACAGGTGCACATGCATGCCGTGTACTATTCTCTGCGAACATCGCTTTTCATGACGCCGAAGGACAATAAAACATAATTTGCAACTGTTGTCTTTATTTATCGTGATGACATTATCTGTGTTTAGGTGCGGGCCTCGAGTACAGATCGAATAAAACGGAGCAGTTTTTGAAGCGGAGGACGGTAGCGGCTGCGCTCCCCATGTTCGAACCACAGTTTAAACGAACGGGTCGCGAAAGCCGTGAATGAATTCCCCGCGTTCGTGGCTATCTATGTCGTTATCAACACAGCATTATACCTAAACTAACGCACTCCGTAGGGGAACTCCTAGCTTTGAACCGTGGGCACTACCGTGGCAGGAGCACCCTCAGCCTTCAACATTGTCGCCACCGTTTACAAACATCCAGAATCACTTACGAACGTCCATCCTTATGAGAACATACATCAGAAAAAGTGAGACCCTCCGTCAAACTCACTGAACGTCGTCGGTCTTTGGGTGGAGTTCCAGGCGCACAATATCGCTGATGTCAGCAGACATGGAAAAAGAAAAAGAAACCAAATAAACGTAAAAAAGTAGCGGAAGCGTAACGTGCAGAGCTATGCCCTACCATAATTTCATTTGTTTTAACCTTAAGTGCCCTGAACTGGGCGTTACATAAGGTGGGAGCTACATAGTATAGTATACGGCAGAAAAATAACCGAAAATAATGCTAGGAGAACCGTGATATGCCGGCTGTAGGAGCCCGCAAAGCGAATCTGTAGATAACTTCAAGGCATGAACGGTTGCACCATGAAGAAACAACTCGGGAACTTTGGAATGAGATATCACGGTATCGCGATTTTAAGACTACTAGCTTTCCGTCACATAAGTGGCCGGACGGCATATCAAGAACGGGCCCAGAAAAGATAACACTATGTGCATGTCTGGTTCACCACCGCCACACGATTTTCATAATGAAAAATAAATACCGGCCAGGAATTAGGCAAGGGGCATCGTAATTGATCATTAGAATTTGATTGGGGATTCAATTTTACAATATATTCCAGAGAACATTCCCTAACGAGAACGTACTGTTTCGTAGAATCATGTGTGGTACCGAGATTACATAATACTGCCGTCGGAATTCGGTGCTTCAGACATGTCCCTTAGGTGAGCAATATTGTATGATGCGCTGAGTGTCGATTGTTGGGAATGTGCAGTATTGTAATACGAGAGGGTATCATTCAAAAAGACGAGTAGATGTCTTTATGTTTTGCAGCCGTTTTTCGTAGGCACCCATGAGCACATGAATGCTTGCATCGTCTTCCCTGTATTCTGCTCCAGCTATGGGACCGTTACGTGTATTGTGACATAGTACAAGTGTCACTGTGTATATACACACAGCGTCTTTGAGGAACAACGATTCATAAAAAAAACAGAGGTAACAAAAGTACCGTTGTCCTCTTGAGCGACCCAGAGAAGTCTAGCTCCTTGGTTACCTTCCCCTGCCCTCACACACATATAAAGTGGGAAATGCAACAAAAATTAACATAGAGCAAAAAATACGCAGATAAAACGAGCCCGATAACAGGAGGCTACGGCAGACACCCCATGTTCGTGAACTTCTCCAAGCAATTCATACGTCTGTATCGGATAGGAACGACTCGGCGTCGGTTCCACACTTTCGTAACTCGGGACGGGCAGAACGCTTCTGTAAAGGCGGCTTGCACCCCTTCCTACTTTCACAAACCGATTCCGACAGCCACATAACTTCTGAATAATTCCCGCGGACGTCACAATCATTCATAATTCGTGAATTCAGCTACTGAACTATGACGTGCGTCGTGCTTGCACGACGTTCAGCAGCGCGGATTAAAAAGCTGCTCCACTGGGAAGCAAGCGAATGCTCCTGTGCGAAGGGCCCTTCTTTTGCAGTACGAATCGTTGTCTTTGGCATCCGCCCTGTGATATCGGCTTGTAAAATGTTAAGGAACTAACTAAGAAACGGTGTTTCGAATAATATCATAATTACCTTTCCACGAGACAAGCAGCAAGAAGTAGGACGCAACAGGCTCGTGCGCAGCTGGAAAAGCAACTGTAGTCTTGTGTAGCAGAGATCATACGAGAGGAAGTAACACTCTCGTTCGCTATATCTTTTCACATGTTGCTGATCCCTGCACTATCCAAAGGCCGGTTTCCATAGAAACGTTATCGGGAACGGGCGCCAAACAGTGAGACAGCCGCCAAGAGCAAAATAAGACTGATCTCGGAGACAAGACGACAGACGCTTTCTGTGTGTACTTCAAGGCTAAAAGTTCGCGGCCACATGTGGTCTGTAACTCGAGGTGAAATCGTATAATACTAAAAGCACCATTAACAATGATAATAATAGTTGTGGGTTTTACGTCGCAAGACAACATGATCATGAGCGACGCTTCTGCGGCCGCTCTGTTTGTCTATCTTCTACAGTTTTGTCTTTTTTGTGTGTCTTCTGCTTGCCATCGTACGCGTTCACTCCCCCCAATCGTTGCATTGGGTTTCAATAAAAACTTTCGTCAGTCATGGCTGTCAGGTGCATCGCTTAAAAAAGAGAGGAACCAGGATATAGTGTCGAGTTGGTTTTATTTAATTTCACCTACATGAAAATCGGGGAGACAGACCAAAAAGGAACCAGTCTGAAAAGGGGGCCTACATTGTTAGAAAGTAGAATTCCTGATAGTCGTATTTTGAGCATTTTGTCATTCCTATATATACGAATATCTTTTTTAGCATGTTTTTGGCGCATTATAGTCTTCGTCGCTGCTGCGCCATCAAAATACTAATCATGATCATCATATCTACCTTTACTCTATACATATTGTTGGATTGGATTGAGGTTTTTACTGGCTCATGAGCAGCTAAGGCTATAATGTGAGGTATGATGTATTTACCAGTTAGAAGACGACGATCAACTTAAAACTGATATTGTGAGACGGACCTGCGTCCATCGCCATCGTCGTGTTCTTTTTCTTCTTCCCACGCTCTCCCTGGATGATGCGCCTGCTCCATTCGCTCCGTGCAGAATAAATAGTTTCTTACACAGAAACACAAACCGTTCTCCTGCTCACAATATAAACATACAAAATGTATGGGAATTCAGATATCTCTTAGGTATCCAGTGTCCCTAAAAAACTTGTAAACACTGCTAAAACTGACAAGCGGCTCATCGCCCAGCAAAAGGGCTGGGTGAAGAGGAATTCTATACCGCTAGAACTCAGAAAAGTGAGTTTGGTGATCATGTTCCTGGAGAGGGCAGCTCATGAGAATGTGAAGAACAGACAGCTGCTCAGCAGTGCACACACTGAGGTGGGCCCTTCTGCCGAATTAAAAAACCGCGTGTGAGAAATGTGTGGCCGATACGCAAACGAGACATGACTACTTCATAAAGTCGATCTTTAGAAACTTCAGCAGGCTTGCCTACATTACACTTGATCAAGTGTAATTTATTATTTGTCTGTGTGTCCCAGTCATGTTGCCATTTTAGGTTAACTGCTCTACGCAAGGCAGACCTCAGATCCTGAGCTGGTATGTCGAAGGGGGTTATGTCACCTGAGAGTGCCTTGGCAACAGCTGTGTCAGCGACCTTGTTACCGGGTATCCCGACGTGGCTGGGCCCCCAGCAAAGTGCCAAGGAAAGACCGCTGTTTATTATGCGGCTAGACATGTGTTTTGCTCGCAGAACGAGTAGAATTTTTGGCGGTTGCAGGCTACATATAGCCTGCAGGCAACTAAGCGGATCAGTGTACACAAGTGATGACCTGATGGAAAGTCGTAGTATGTAATTAAGCGCCAAAATTATGCAATAGACTTCTGTGGTGAAAATGGAGGCTGTGTTTGCTAATCGGTGCGATCTGCAATATGTGTCTGTAACCATCGCACATGAGACACCGGTGTCCGTTCTGGAGCCATCTGTGTAAAATGCGACAGGGTCCCCAAAACCTTCTTTTATGGACAGAAACTCTTGCAGGAGTACGGCTGTGGGGGTTTCGTGTTTCTTGTACTCGCCATGCCGTACTTCAATAAAGATGTGTTGTGTTTGGGCGGTGGTTGCCACACAACGGAACCACTGGGAACTGTGCCGACATTCGTCTGGAAAGTCTTCGGAAAACACGGAGAAAACCTCAGACAGCACAGCCGACGGTAGGATTCGAACCCGCCACCTCCCAGTCTTCAGCACGACCTTGGCTACCACCAACGAGCGGACGCCTTAGCCCACTCGGCCATGCCGCTGCTCTCTTGGAGGAAGTACATCAGGCGGTAGTTAACCGTGCGCTCGAAGGTTTTCCCTAAACAACTTGCAAGGGCTATAGGTCTGTAGCTACATATATTGGAAGGATCTTTCCCTGGCTTGAAAAGTGGAACGACTGTAGCCACTTTCCAACGAGATGGGAGTTCACCCTGATTCCAAACTGAATTGAAAAAAGTACAGAAGACCTTCTAGTGATGTTTTTGATAAGTGCTGCAACATGCTGTACGTGATTCGATCTGGCCCACGTGCTGTTTGTGTTGGAGATGACAGAGCACGCAGCAGCTCCATCATGCAAAATGGTTCATTAAAAGCGTGGCTGTCACTGGTGCCCTATGTGATTTTGCATTTCTCAGCATCATCTTTGACCTTTAAGAAATCCCTGGTGTAGTGAGAGGAGGAAGAAACACCCTGGAAGTGTTCTCCCAACACATCTGCTTGTTCTTCTAAAGTTTGGCACACCGTACCATTCCTCTCCAAAAAGGGAATAGAGAAGCTTGTGTAATTGCCCTTTATTTTCTTTAGTCGATCCCACACAACCTTAGTTGGGGTGTTGCTATTCAAGGAGGAGACAAAGCCCTTCCATTATTCACTCTTTGCTTGTCGGCGTGTCCACCTAGCTTTTGCTCGAGCTCTCTTAAACGCCAGTAGATTTGCTGGGGTTGGATGCCGCCGGAGCCTGCCCCAAGCACAGCTCTGCTCTTTTCGTGTATTTCCACAGTCCTCCGACCACCAAGGCTTGCAACGCCTGGGCAGTTGACCTAATGGCTGTGGAATGGACTTGGTTGCTGCTTTTACAAGAATGACTATGACATAGTCATTTGCGTCGTTAATGTTACTCTATGCCGTTAATGTCGTTAATGTTAATGGGACTCTATAGAAAGTGTGGCTTCTTGTTTAAAGAGGCCCCAGTCTGCTGTGTCTTCCAACGAGGTGGACGGGTTCTAATAGCACCTGATGGTCGACTGATCTCTAAAACGACAGGGAGGTGATCGCTACCATAGGGGTTGTCGTCCACTGTCCACGAAATTTCCTGAAACATGGACTGCACAGCGAAATATCAATGGCTGTAAAAGGACTGCGAAACAGCATTAACATGAGTAGCGTTTCCTGCATTGAGCAGGCAGATTGGCGAGGATGCTAATGATTTCTCAAACATTTTACCTCGGGTGTCAACTTTCGAACAACCCCAGAGAAAATTACGCGCATTGAAATCTCCCAGCATTAGAAAAGGCGATGAGAGCTGATTAATAAGATCATCAAGCTGTCTCTGTTCGACCCTGACTGATGGCGGTAGGTATAATGAGCATACCGTCACTACACGGTCAGTGCAGATCTGTATAGCAACGACCTCAAGATTTGTGGAAAGTCGAACGTCTCTAGTGGGAAGTGTTCTGGCCGTGAGAATGGCCACACCTCCAGAAGCACATGCCGTGTCCGTTCGGTTCATACTATAAACGTTTCACCGTTGAAGGTGGAAAGGGGTGTCTGGAATCAAATTTGTGTTTCTTGGAGACAGAAACAGACAGCACGATGTCTGTCTGTCATATCATGGACGTCATCAAGATTTGTCAGCAAACCTCGGCACTTCCATTGAATAACGCTCAAGGAACTAATAAGAAGGGTACAGAAAAGAGAAATAGATAGGGACTGAACGACCACTGTAATGCGTAAAGACCTTGTGGAACAATTGTCCGTGAATGCTGAGGGATTAAGGAGCTTGTATTCTCGGTGAGGGAACTCTGGAGGAACTCTGGAGGAAATTCTGTTCTTTGCCTAAGTAAAGACTTGGAAGACTCGACAACGACTTCTGAGAGGAGAAGTCGTCGTCATCGAGATCCATGCTTTGACTCGTGTTTTGAGACATGCCCATGGCAATCCCGTCCCTAACGGAGGGGGATGCAATAACCTCCTCTGAGGTTAACATTGCATCTCCCTGGCTGTTCGAAGACATTCGAATGTTCGTCTGTTCGTGTGAGAGGCCACCGGGGGAAAACCCTCAGTGTCCCTCTCTTTGTGTTGGAGCGTGTTGAGGGAAGCCCAGGAGGTCTGGTTTTCCACCGATACTCTGAGTGATGCCTCTCCCCTGCGCACCACATCAGAGAAGGTCCCTTTCTTTTGGAACGCCAATTGTGCCTTTGCTGCACCGTACGTGATATATCGCTCCATTTTCAGTTTGAGGATCTGTTTCTCCTCCTTCCAACAAGGACATGATCTGGAGTAAACAGGGTCGTTACCCTTGCAATTGGCACACTGAAAGTCATTGTTGCACGACTCTGACGAATGGCCTTTGACGGCGCACTTCTCACAGACAGGCTGCACACGGCACACTTGAGAGCCGTGGCCAAACCGCTGGCACTTGTAGCAGCGACACGGTTTTGGGATGTAAGCCCTCACAATTGATGTAGCCGGCTTTGGTTGTTTCCTGCAGGTTATGGAGCTTGAAAGAAAGAATGACGTGCTTTGTTGGGATTTCTTTCTCATCCCCACGCATGACTATTCGCTTTACGGTTACAACGCCGTGCTGTTGTAGGCCTTCTTGGAGTTCTGATTCCGAACAGTTCAAACACATTCACTCCACACACAATTCAAACTCCGGTGTGAACTTACTGTGACAGATATCCCATTGATGCTTGTCAGTGAAAAAAGTGCACTGCTTTGCTCTCGCTTTTCAACGCGGACTTGGATATCTCCAGAGCCCATTGTATTCTTTACCGATGCATTGTATTCTTTACCGATGAGGGCATTGTATTCTTTACCGATGAGCTGTTCAAGTGCTTTCTCTATTACAAAAGGAGACATCTTTGACAGTGGTCTTGTGTTATCATTAGAGTGGACAACGAGAAATTTTGCAAACCATGGTTCCGGTGTTGAGGTAGTTAGATCAATTTGCTCGTAGTCGGTGCGGAACCGTTTCCGATTCCGATTTCGGTGTTTTAAAGAAGAGGAAGCCATTGAGGGAAAACAACTATTCAATGCAAGGGTCCTGCCGCCCACCACGGAGCCCAACCAGGGTACCGCGTTTGACGCAGTAGCAGGTACGCCTGCACTATACTACAAGTGCCGCTTCTGGAGAGTGAAAAGAGCGCCCAAGGTTGACCCTTGCCGCCAAAGAAGGTGAAAAGAAGGAAAGATAGAAGGAGAGGAGAAGAAAGAGAAAGTGATGAAAAGCGAGATGGCGACTAGCTGAATAGTCCTGGCCGGGCCTTCCAGGACCCTCCGTCTATGGGATGCAGGGGCCAAAGCTGTGTGTTGTTTTCCCGGAGGGGCCCCGAAAGGTCCAGCCAACCTCAGAGTCCACTCAACTGCCAGGATCCCCTTTTCCCCAGACACGCGAAAGCCACGCATAGCTATACGTGGGGGGTCTCCCTCCTGGGGCGACCCAACCGTGAGTGCAGGAGGGGGCTGCTGCGGCTGCTGCCGGGCGATGGGTGCGCAAATTTCCCGACGCCAGGTATACATATTGTATATACATATATATATATATATATATATATAAATGTATAACTGAGTACAGATGGACGCGAAAACAAATAGACTACAAGTAATGAAGAGACTTGGGAGGCCGTATAAGGGTTAAAAACACTTGCTACTTTTATTACATTACTAATTAAGGGGGCGCTAGGAATATATTTACAGTTAGGGGTCGACGTTTCGGCAGTCAGCGCTGCCTTCAACAGAACTAAACTTGGAAATAGGTGACAAGGGCTTATATACAAGGGAAAGGGGGAAAATGAGAGGGAAACAGTGCACGTGGAGCGGAGTTGGTGATGTTGCAGGAGCATTGTTGCTAATGGTCCATTGAGCACTTGCAGGAGCATTGGCTGTCTTCCAGGAGAGTTCTCCTTGGTCGTCTGATAAACCTGAAATGATAACAGAGAGACGGCAGAAAGAACGAAAGAGGGTCGGGGGACTTGATCTAGGAGCTAAGGCTGCGAACTGTAGACAATACGCCGGGGTCTTCGTTTATCGTGGACTGGAATTTGTGGATTAGGAATGATTCACGCTGTTGCCTGCTACGGTCTGAGGGGAAACCAGATTGTAAGATGTACACGTGGATGTCCTTGAATGAGTGGCCGGTTTGATTGAAATGACGCGACACAGGGAGATTTGGTTTCTTTGTAATATCGGACTTGTGATTATTAAAACGAATTCGGAATGATGTTGTAGTTTGGCCGATATATTGTGCTTTGCATGCGTTGCATTCCAATAGATATACTACGTTGGATGAGTTGCAGTCAGAAGTAGTTTTGATTTTTACTTGGAAGTTGCTGTTTGTGCTTTGTACCCTGTCTGCAGTCTGCATTACAATACAAATTTGGCATCTTCGTCCGTTGCATGGGTGGCAGCCTTCGGTTGTAGGAGGTGGCTTATTGACTTTTGCGTTGACTAAGTGGTCTTGAAGATTCCTTGCACGACGATATGCTATGCGAGGCGGTTCTGGGAATATTTCTCCAAGGCGCTCCGACTGTGTTAAAATTGGGTGATGACGTTTCAGTATGTTTTTAAGGTTAGGGATCGCGCCATTGAAGGTGACTGTAAGATTAACCCGCTTGGGGCGTTCGGGGCGCGTTGAGTTTTTTAGAAGTTCACTGCGATTAGTACGGCGGGCTCTACATATCGCGTCCTTCACGAGATCCTGGGGGAAGTTTCGGCTGACCAGCGTGTTTTGAAGATCGTTAAGGTTTGCGTCCAGCTCGTCCTCTTGGGAACAAATGCGCCGGTAGCGGAGGGCCTGACTGTACGGGATGGCCAATTTTGTATGTCGGGGATGGCAGCTGTGAAATGATAGGTACTGTTGGGAGTCAGTTGGTTTTCGGTACAGATTTGTTACGAGGGTGCCATTGGATATGCCTATATGGACATCTAAAAAATCTATGCTTTCTCTAGAATAAGCGTGAGTGAATTGTATTGTGGGGTGCACGTTACCGAAGTTTTCAATGAAAGACAGAAGCGAGTCTTCAGAATGTGGCCACAGCATGAATATGTCGTCCAAAAAACGCTTAAAAATTAGGGGTTTAAGTTGACAGGTGCCAAGGAACCGTCCTTCTAGATCACCCATAAAGATATTTGCGTAATTTGGGGCCATTTTCGTGCCCATGGCTGTGCCGTTAATTTGAATGTAATGCCTGTTGTCAAATTCAAAATTATTACATGTGAGTATTAGAGAAATTAGTGTTTCTACGACAGCAGAGTCGTACGGTTTTTCGGAAAATTTTTCATATGCTACGACAGTGGCATGGATGCCGTCATCGTGAGGAATATTGGTGTACAATGAGGTAACATCGAGTGTTACAAGCAGGGAGCCGGTCGGGACTTCGATATCCGAAATTATTTGCAGGAAATGGTTCGTATCCTTTATGTATGACGGGAATTTTGGGGGGATGTCTTTGAGGAGGTGGTCAACGAACATGGAGATTTTTTCGGTTGATGTGCCATTCGAAGATACTATGGGGCGACCGGGATTTCCTGGCTTATGAATTTTAGGGAGCATGTAGAATCGGCCTGGTTTGGGGTCGTGTGGCAGGAGGTACTCGAATTCGAGTACCTCCTGCCACACGACCCCAAACCAGGCCGATTCTACATGCTCCCTAAAATTCATAAGCCAGGAAATCCCGGTCGCCCCATAGTATCTTCGAATGGCACATCAACCGAAAAAATCTCCATGTTCGTTGACCACCTCCTCAAAGACATCCCCCCAAAATTCCCGTCATACATAAAGGATACGAACCATTTCCTGCAAATAATTTCGGATATCGAAGTCCCGACCGGCTCCCTGCTTGTAACACTCGATGTTACCTCATTGTACACCAATATTCCTCACGATGACGGCATCCATGCCACTGTCGCAGCATATGAAAAATTTTCCGAAAAACCGTACGACTCTGCTGTCGTAGAAACACTAATTTCTCTAATACTCACATGTAATAATTTTGAATTTGACAACAGGCATTACATTCAAATTAACGGCACAGCCATGGGCACGAAAATGGCCCCAAATTACGCAAATATCTTTATGGGTGATCTAGAAGGACGGTTCCTTGGCACCTGTCAACTTAAACCCCAAATTTTTAAGCGTTTTTTGGACGACATATTCATGCTGTGGCCACATTCTGAAGACTCGCTTCTGTCTTTCATTGAAAACTTCGGTAACGTGCACCCCACAATACAATTCACTCACGCTTATTCTAGAGAAAGCATAGATTTTTTAGATGTCCATATAGGCATATCCAATGGCACCCTCGTAACAAATCTGTACCGAAAACCAACTGACTCCCAACAGTACCTATCATTTCACAGCTGCCATCCCCGACATACAAAATTGGCCATCCCGTACAGTCAGGCCCTCCGCTACCGGCGCATTTGTTCCCAAGAGGACGAGCTGGACGCAAACCTTAACGATCTTCAAAACACGCTGGTCAGCCGAAACTTCCCCCAGGATCTCGTGAAGGACGCGATATGTAGAGCCCGCCGTACTAATCGCAGTGAACTTCTAAAAAACTCAACACGCCCCGAACGCCCCAAGCGGGTTAATCTTACAGTCACCTTCAATGGCGCGATCCCTAACCTTAAAAACATACTGAAACGTCATCACCCAATTTTAACACAGTCGGAGCGCCTTGGAGAAATATTCCCAGAACCGCCTCGCATAGCATATCGTCGTGCAAGGAATCTTCAAGACCACTTAGTCAACGCAAAAGTCAATAAGCCACCTCCTACAACCGAAGGCTGCCACCCATGCAACGGACGAAGATGCCAAATTTGTATTGTAATGCAGACTGCAGACAGGGTACAAAGCACAAACAGCAACTTCCAAGTAAAAATCAAAACTACTTCTGACTGCAACTCATCCAACGTAGTATATCTATTGGAATGCAACGCATGCAAAGCACAATATATCGGCCAAACTACAACATCATTCCGAATTCGTTTTAATAATCACAAGTCCGATATTACAAAGAAACCAAATCTCCCTGTGTCGCGTCATTTCAATCAAACCGGCCACTCATTCAAGGACATCCACGTGTACATCTTACAATCTGGTTTCCCCTCAGACCGTAGCAGGCAACAGCGTGAATCATTCCTAATCCACAAATTCCAGTCCACGATAAACGAAGACCCCGGCGTATTGTCTACAGTTCGCAGCCTTAGCTCCTAGATCAAGTCCCCCGACCCTCTTTCGTTCTTTCTGCCGTCTCTCTGTTATCATTTCAGGTTTATCAGACGACCAAGGAGAACTCTCCTGGAAGACAGCCAATGCTCCTGCAAGTGCTCAATGGACCATTAGCAACAATGCTCCTGCAACATCACCAACTCCGCTCCACGTGCACTGTTTCCCTCTCATTTTCCCCCTTTCCCTTGTATATAAGCCCTTGTCACCTATTTCCAAGTTTAGTTCTGTTGAAGGCAGCGCTGACTGCCGAAACGTCGACCCCTAACTGTAAATATATTCCTAGCGCCCCCTCAATTAGTAATGTAATAAAAGTAGCAAGTGTTTTTAACCCTTATACGGCCTCCCAAGTCTCTTCATTACTTGTAGTCTATATATATATATATATATATCTTGAAAAGTTGGAGTTGGATCGGACGGCTACGTAATTATAGTTGAAATAAATGGGAGACAGAAGACGAAAGTAGGGGAAGTAACAAAAAAAGGGGTTTATTAAAACTTAAAAATCATAAAAGTTAGGGAGGATGTCTACGTTACGGCGGAAGCTCCGCCTTCTTCGGGACAAAAGAGCTAAATGTGGCCACGAGGCTGATAAGGGGCTTGAGAATGACGTGGTTGGTTGGGGGAAATTCCCGCCACCTGGCGGTTGTCAATTGGGGAAATTCCAGAGCGTTCTTGTGTCAGGTCCAGGAGTGGGGTCATCGTCCTTGTGGGTCAGTGGGGATTTTGATCTGGCTGAAACGAGAAAAGGCAACAGGGTCTTATCTAGGTTGTTAGACTTCTTATTGTTGACAGCATGCCAGGGTCCTCGTTAATGGCCGATCGGAATTTGTAAATTAGGTAAGATTCCCGTTGTTCCCGGGAGCGGTCGGAGGTAAAGTTCGACTGGAGAATAAAAACTGAGGCTTCGTTGATTGAATGTTCTGGTTGTTTGAAATGGCGTGAGACTGGAAGATTAGGTTTCTTGGTAACATCCGATCGGTGATTGTTGAATCTAATTCGGAAAGAAGTTTTTGTCTGACCCACGTATTGGGCCCGGCATGTGTTGCATTGGATTAGATAGATAACGTTGCATGAGTTACAGTCTACGTCTGCGTTGATCTTGACGGTAAAGTTGGAATTCGTACTTCTGACCGTTTGTGCGGTCTGCATTAACTTGCAAATCTGGCATCTCCTGCCATTACATGGATGACAGCCCGCCGGATGGCTAGTGGGTTCGCCTACTTTAGAGAGGACCAAGCTATCTTGTAAGTTACGTGTACGTCTGTAAGCGACACGTGGTGGATTAGGAAATATGTTTTTCGTGCGTTCTGACTGGAGAAGGATACTATGGTGGCGGCTAAGTATGTTGTTAATGTTTGGGATATTTCCGGCGAATGTTACAGTTAAGTTCACGGCATTACTTTCTGATTTGTTTTGTCTTTTCTCCAGTAAGCTTAGACGGTTTGCCTTGCGAGCTCTGTTGAGAGCATCTTGAACTAGATCGGGTGGATACTGACGACCGACAAAGGTTTGTTGCAGCTGTTCTAAATTTCTGTCCAGATCGTCGTCATTCGAGCAGATTCTCCTATACCGAAGGGCTTGACTATAGGGAATGGCCAGTTTCGTGTGGCGAGGATGACAACTATGGAATGACAAGTACTGCTGAGAGTCTGTGGGTTTACGGAACAGATCAGACGTTAAAACTCCATTGGTTAGCTTAATTTGAACATCAAGAAAGCTAACAGTGACGGCAGAATAGGTGTGAGTGAAGTTAATAGAAGTATGGAACTCATTGAAATCGCGTATAAATTCCAATAGGCTGTCTTCCGAATGTGGCCAGATCATAAATATGTCATCAAGGTAGCGCTTGTATAAAGTGGGTTTGTCTTCACGCGTGCTCAAGAATGCTTCTTCTAGTGAACCCATGAATAGATTTGCATAGTTTGGTGCCATTTTAGTGCCCATAGCGGTGCCGTTGACTTGTAAATAGTGGCCATCGTTAAATTCAAAGTTGTTGTTCTTTAGGATCAGTTCTAGTAGAGTAGATACGACAGATGGATCACAAGAAGAATCAGAGTACTTTGAAAAAGCCGCCTCGGCTGCAGCTATGCCATCATCGTGGGGAATATCGGTATACAGGGAAGAAACATCTAACGTAACTAGGAGACTAGATGGGGGTGGCTGACATTGATTTAGTATTTGCAGGAAGTGATTGGTGTCCTTGATGTACGATGGTAGTCGCGGGGGTATGTCCTTAAGAAGATGATCTACGAAACTAGAGAGTTTTTCAGTGGCTGTCCCATTGCAGGAGACGATTGGACGTCCGGGGTTCCCCGGTTTATGAATCTTTGGGAGCATGTGGAATCTACCTGGCTTTGAGTTACGGGGAAGAAGGTATTCATATACCGCCGAATCGATCTTCTTTGCGGCCTTTAATGCCTTTAGATGTTTTGTGATATCTGAAACAATTTGTTCCGTGGGATCAGTGTCTAAAGTTTTGTAAAACGTGGCACAAGCCAATTGTCGCAGTCCCTCATCGATATAATCCTGCATATTCATTACGACAATTGCACCACCTTTATCTGCCCTTTTGATTATTAGGTTTTTCGATTTTTTAAGATGCGACAGACTACTTTGCTCGGCTTGACTCAAATTTGGTTTCGTTTTGCGGGAAGAGGGATTATATGAAGTAATTATATCTTTTTGAACTGCTTTTATATATATATCGTACATTACATATATATGAAGTAATTATATATATAGGGGGTGGGACGACAAATTAACAACGTTTTGAATTGTTGTTAATTTGTCGTCCCACCCCCTCAGCGATTCTGAACTATCACTTCTTAGCCGTGGGCTTTCATTCTGCCCAAATAATAACAAGGTAGACGAATACCAACTCTATCTCGATTTAGATAATTTTGCCCGACGTATGCGTCTAAAAGAGTATTTTCATGATAAGCCTGATACAACACCCAAACCTTTCAAGCCACCGTGTGAATTTACGCCAGAGCCCAATCGCGAAAAAGCTCTATATATATATATAGAAGCAGTACAAAGAGATATAATTACTTCATATAATCCCTGTTCCCGCAAAACCAAACCAAATTTGAGTCAAGCCGAGCAAAGTAGTCTGTCCCATCTTAAAAAATCGAAAAACCTAATAATCAAAAGGGCAGATAAAGGTGGTGCAATTGTCGCAATGAATATGCAGGATTATATCGATGAGGGACTGCGACAATTGGCTTGTGCCACGTTTTACAAAACTTTAGACACTGATCCCACGGAACAAATTGTTTCAGATATCACAAAACATCTAAAGGCATTAAAGGCCGCAAAGAAGATCGATTCGGCGGTATATGAATACCTTCTTCCCCGTAACTCAAAGCCAGGTAGATTCCACATGCTCCCAAAGATTCATAAACCGGGGAACCCCGGACGTCCAATCGTCTCCTGCAATGGGACAGCCACTGAAAAACTCTCTAGTTTCGTAGATCATCTTCTTAAGGACATACCCCCGCGACTACCATCGTACATCAAGGACACCAATCACTTCCTGCAAATACTAAATCAATGTCAGCCACCCCCATCTAGTCTCCTAGTTACGTTAGATGTTTCTTCCCTGTATACCGATATTCCCCACGATGATGGCATAGCTGCAGCCGAGGCGGCTTTTTCAAAGTACTCTGATTCTTCTTGTGATCCATCTGTCGTATCTACTCTACTAGAACTGATCCTAAAGAACAACAACTTTGAATTTAACGATGGCCACTATTTACAAGTCAACGGCACCGCTATGGGCACTAAAATGGCACCAAACTATGCAAATCTATTCATGGGTTCACTAGAAGAAGCATTCTTGAGCACGCGTGAAGACAAACCCACTTTATACAAGCGCTACCTTGATGACATATTTATGATCTGGCCACATTCGGAAGACAGCCTATTGGAATTTATACGCGATTTCAATGAGTTCCATACTTCTATTAACTTCACTCACACCTATTCTGCCGTCACTGTTAGCTTTCTTGATGTTCAAATTAAGCTAACCAATGGAGTTTTAACGTCTGATCTGTTCCGTAAACCCACAGACTCTCAGCAGTACTTGTCATTCCATAGTTGTCATCCTCGCCACACGAAACTGGCCATTCCCTATAGTCAAGCCCTTCGGTATAGGAGAATCTGCTCGAATGACGACGATCTGGACAGAAATTTAGAACAGCTGCAACAAACCTTTGTCGGTCGTCAGTATCCACCCGATCTAGTTCAAGATGCTCTCAACAGAGCTCGCAAGGCAAACCGTCTAAGCTTACTGGAGAAAAGACAAAACAAATCAGAAAGTAATGCCGTGAACTTAACTGTAACATTCGCCGGAAATATCCCAAACATTAACAACATACTTAGCCGCCACCATAGTATCCTTCTCCAGTCAGAACGCACGAAAAACATATTTCCTAATCCACCACGTGTCGCTTACAGACGTACACGTAACTTACAAGATAGCTTGGTCCTCTCTAAAGTAGGCGAACCCACTAGCCATCCGGCGGGCTGTCATCCATGTAATGGCAGCCCTGTTGGAAATTCCTACTTGACTCCATATGGTATTATGACACCAGGTCCTACATGATGAAGGAACCTACATACAAATAGGATCCTGTTTAATTGTGGGTCCTACATGCAAATGCGATCCTACATATAAACAGGATCCTATTTGGTTGTGGGACCTACATGCAAATGCGATCCTACATATAAACAGGATCCTATTTGATTGCGGGACCTACGTTGGGTCCTACATGCAAATAAGTTCCTACATATACGCTAAAATGGCGGAATACCAAGTCTCTCGTGGTGATCCCGTATAATTTGTGCACCCTATTGTGCTGTGTATATTAGGAAATAACAAATCATGCAGCTTCTTTCTTTCTTTTTTATTGATATCGTTCATCATCCCTCTGACATGTCTGTTGAACAATCACACTCTTGCCTGATGTACAGCGTCTTCAACACCTTTACAGATCATGCTAGGTGATAGCTCTAAGATATATTTCTTGGAGGCACCTGAAACAATAAAGCGAATTAGGAAGCTAGATTTAACAAGGGATAATACATTATGTGTCACATAAAATGTGCCAAAACCTGTGCACAGGTTAACCAGACTTCCCACATATGCTGTTACTTGAGGTCCAAAGACAATTGTTTTGTTTGTTAGCAGCAAGATCAATTAACTATGACAACTGGGGCTACAGCAAGGGTGTCAGTAAGGCATTACCTGAACAGGGTGAAAACAATGCACGTTGAGTTATAATATCCGCGATTATTTATATTCTGTGCATATTTCTTCCACACTCGGGGAAAATATGCATGACTCAAGCCGAGTTATTATGAATTAATAACCAAAAAAGGAAGATCTGTATCTTTAGAGCACCGGTACCCTGTAGCAGGGCCGCTGAAGCATCACACATGATATCTTCAACCTGATGCTAATTGATGATACAGGTTAACCAACAGGGTAAGAGCACAAGATTACAAATGGAGGATAAGGCAATAGGTAACAATAGGGTAATAACCGCACTGAGCGGATAAAGTTATAGGAACCCACACGCTAGGAAGAATACCAAGCAAAAGGTGCACGAAAGATGGCATTACATGCACACAACTAACCTTCAATTCACGAAATCCAACGGCTTTCGGTCTTCCAAGGTACACACACAGAAACAGGTCCAGAAGGCATGAAATACAGTCACAGCACTGCGGGGCACCAAAACCACCAAAACTACGACGAAAGGCGCTTCCCGAACGAGAGCTCTCTGGACACACGTCCGAACGCTTCTAAGATTTCCCTTTCAAATGAGCTGGAGGCATTCCAAGCAAGGGCCCGAAACTCGCCAGTTCCGTTGCGGGATAAAGTGAGGCGCTTCATGTGTTTCACGTCATCGGACGCCAGAAAACGTCATAAATTGAACGTCATGGAGACATCCGGTGGCTAGTGATTACTGATTGGTTCCCATGAGGATGAATTCGTTTTCTGAGCGATGATTGGCCGTTTTCAAATTTGTTCGCGAGCGCTCGAACAGGCGACAGCGCGGCGGCTGCAGCGGCTGTGCCGGTTGGAACCGGCGTCCACGGAGTCGCAGGCGTCCCGTTTCGGACGGCTCGTGTTGTGTAGCGGTTGTGTGGGACCATGAGTTCTGATTTTTCCTGTCTAAAAACGCAAGCTGTATCATGTGAGTGTCCTCGAACAGTCACAGCTGCCAGGGAATATGCCTGCGCAACATTTGTGCTCTGCTTCTTGGTGTAGAAACTATTCGAGCGTCCGAACGCCTCGTACCCGATACCTGGTCAACGACTGCCGAGAGGTAAGTCATTTGTCTTCGCTTGTTGCCTTACAACACCGCATTCACTTCGTGTATTGTGAATAAGTTGCTAACAGGTACCGGAATACGCGGTGACCGAGACAGACAGCGTAGCTTTGCAGATACGATGGTAGACTATATTTCTTTTCGTGAAACAATATCATCTAAATGTTATGATTAAATACCCGTTCACGTCGTACTCTAAAAAGGTATGACGCTACTGTAAGTCTGATTCTTGGTGATTTCGCTCGACAAGTTTTGTCCGACGCGTTGACTTAGTAGCTGTTCTGTACGTAGCGCCAAAGCCAAGATTGTCAGGCTAATCGGTCTGAATATATCATTGTGAAGTAGCGCAATAAAAGGTATTTTTTGTACTAAGGTCGCTCATCACACCCCATGGCTGCGAGCTTCTCACAACCCTACCACCGTTCTTATTTTTCGCGTTCAATAGCACCTTTATTGTTTCTATTACCTTCACATGCATAACCGTATATCTGATACCAATTTTTTTCATCTTGCAGCCACTGAGCTCCAGTTCCCAGTAGCAGTCCTTGCCAGAGGCAGCCCGACATTATCAGGCTTCTTCAAGCAAATTCTGGAGCAATATTAATGTCATCCCGTGTACGTCTTGCTTGCATAACCGTATGTCGCACAATAAAATACTTCATGTGACAAAAACAACCAAATCTCCGTCGTATTCCTGTAACTCCCACTGCATTCCGACAAACGCGAACCAAAAAAACAGTGCATGGAAGAAAAAAAAGGAACAACAAAAGAAGATGGGAAGCAGAGCAGAGAGGAGGAAAGTAGTGAGAGAGAAACGGATAACACGTCATTTACGTCATTCTCGACATAATAAAAAAAATAAGAAAATAGGGTGGCTAGTCCTCAGTCATTGGTCGAGCTCCGGGGGTCACGTGAGTTTTCAGCTACAATAGATTTCTACTACAGCTTCGCGACCCTGTTCCAAGCTCCAAGGCCGCGCCGCCTGTAACGGCTCTCCTCGTCTCCTCCATGCTCTCCTCGCGCTACATCCAGAAAGCAGAAAGACGCGCGTACGGGCGACCAGCGCCATTGGAAAGAGGACGTTTTCCCCGTCAAAATAAGTCTTCAATCACATTTCTACGCCAACAAACAACCGATATCGAAAAAAATGCCCCCAGCCCCATGTATAACGAGCCGCTGTTGCCATGTTGTCCTCACTCGAGAATGGAGAGAGAGAGAAAGATCCCGCAAGTTTCTAGCCGTTCGGTGTTTGGAGTGCACGAATCCGTTAATAGGTGATTCACATCTCCCGCAGGGTTCAAACCTAAAAACAGGGACGAAGGTTGCAGAAGGAGAGTCAGCCTAAGGAATTTCGGGAATAGCGCCATAGTAGTAAATAGACGGGGGGTGCGAATTGAAAAGTTGTAGAGCAAAGAACGGAGAACGCGCATCCAAAATTTCCAGTAAATTGGACATTAGGTAAGCGAGATTACGGCACTAAAGGAACGGCACCCACGGAAGCGTCTCCGAGCGGGCGTCAGCCAGACTTGCTGGCGCCAGCTCCATAACCCTCCAACTCCAAAGCCCATATCTGGGGAACGCAAAGTCGCGCGCTTACGGAATTAAACCGGTTAGTAAGAGCACGTCCAGAGCTTCCAAACTATGTCAAACACGACTCTGTAGGTGCAATGGAAACGTTTTTAGGAAAAAAACGGCCGGCAGACCCATGTATTGGGAGGAGTGTAAACACGGAAACCGGTAGCTCGAGAACCAGAAGACTTTGACAGCTGTAGTAAATTTTGCCACGTTCACAGAGTTGAGGCGAGTACACTCCAGAAAGATGAAGACTGTCCGACGCGGGCTTCCTTCCGAAAAAGGGCCCCAAAGTTTAGAAAAACAGAGTTACGAAGGCGTCTCTGCCCACAACACCCGAACCGCTAAAGACCGATCCATGGTTCCATTTGACCGATCGTAGAGCGACTCAAGTCCTACTAGGACGGAAATTCTGGCGTCGACCTGACTAGCGGGGCGGATGTTACGGAGCTCCGAATTATCGGAAGTGCAGACTGAGGCCTGGAATTTCCAAGTATCTCGACTACTTTTAGGATTTCCTGCCAGCCGTGAGCGTGCACGTGAAGGGGAAGGATTGGGGAATCTGTCACAACAAACCGCGTCCTGATAGAACAGGTTTAGTCCTAGATATTAGACCGAGAACCCCATCGACACCGCAATGTCGCGCTCGATGGGGTTCACCCGCCGCCTCGACCGGTTGCGCATTGCTGTCAAAGTCTGTGCTTAAATAGCACTGAAAGGGATGCACGCATCATTGTATGCTTGATATTTCGTCGACTAGTAATGGACATACTCTATGCATGTTCCATAAATGAATGCAACCAGTCCATTCAGTTGTTTTCAACCTAAAAAAATATATCATGGCAAACATGATTGAATATGACTAGTTCGTTCTGGGCCCCAGTTTTGAAGGATATATATATGCAATCAAATAACGTTTGTTGCTGTGTTAATATATCACTTCCATATCTCAAAATAATTCCCCACGTCCTCCCCACATGAAACCAAACAGGTCACGTAAGATCTGCTATAGCTCCTTTTTGATGCCTTGTAGGATCCTACAAGTCTCCTTGTAGCCGGACATAGGCAATGTAGTGTCCTACAACTCTCCTATATTGCCGCATATGGGACAAGTAGGACACCACAACTCTCCTACATAGCCTAATATGAGACATGTAGGATCGTATGACTCACCTATATGTGAATGAATATAGGACATGTAGGATCCCACAACTTTCCCACATGATACAAAATAGGACATAAAGGATCCTACATCAATTTGTATAGGATAAATAGGATCGCATACAACCTATTTGGCTTTTTTTCAACAAGGAGGAGATGCCAGATTTGCAAGTTAATGCAGACCGCACAAACGGTCAGAAGTACGAATTCCAACTTTACCGTCAAGATCAACGCAGACGTAGACTGTAAGGCGCCACCCGCATGGAGCGTATTTGCCAGCCGAATTCAAGCGGAGCGTGTGCCGAGCGTGCAACCGAACGACAGAACAATAGGCGCACAGCCGAAACGCTCATATCTGGCAGGATAGAAATTTCGGCAGTGACGACCGGAGCGGAATCGGGCCAGCCAATCAGCAGCGAGAGGAAAGTGCACGTGATCGCCTTCCCTCCAGCCCTCCAGCACGGCACATAAACAGAAAACATGGCTGCCCGATTCGTGGTGTGCGATGTTGAACGCTTGGAACATGAAGATGGACGAGTGCAAATACGTAACGAATCATTTATTCTGTATAGAACTCGCGGACGAAGTCGTAAGTGTATTTACGCGTTTAAGCAAATGCATTTATACTTATCGAAGAGCGGGGAGGATTGGCGCCGTTTCCGTCGATGGCGTAATCGACAACGAGCATGTTAGCGAGTTTTTAAACAATATATATGTGAGTCAATAAACTTTTTTGACAGTACGCTTCGTGTGTGTGTCGCCTTTCTTCACTGTGTCATGCGCTTACGATGAGTGATTACCTGAGTCCAGGTTTGTCGTCTTGGGTATTTGTATGTGACTGAAACTGGAATGGGACTGAAGTTGACTGTCATATTTTATCGCTGCGGGTTCCAGCACATGATCGCCACTGTCATGTATACTTAGTGTGATTATGTTGCCGTGATTACTTAATATCGCAAAGCAAAGCAAGCGAATGGCAGCATGACCAGCAACAACTAACATGACCAGCTGGAACCAGGCGAAGCCAGAAGCGCCTCGGGGACGCGCGGAGCGCGGGTGTACAAAAGAGGACCCACATCTTGACTGCTTTTACGAAACGAGTTTTACGAAAGTAGAAACAGATGGCATTGTATGTTTTCATCAGCATAGCTACAATGCAACTAGTATGTATGTAGCTGCCGCGTTGACAGTAGGCAGCCGACGCGTCACCATGCCAACCACGCTCGCCGAGAATCTGTCGCATGCGGTTGGAAGAGCTCTGCTCACGTTCCGCGTGGTTCGGCAGAGACAACGCTGGCCCATTTCGGCTGTAAAATACGCTCCATGCGGTTGGTGCCTAACTCATGCAACGTTATCTATCTAATCCAATGCAACACATGCCGGGCCCAATACGTGGGTCAGACAAAAACTTCTTTCCGAATTAGATTCAACAATCACCGATCGGATGTTACCAAGAAACCTAATCTTCCAGTCTCACGCCATTTCAAACAACCAGAACATTCAATCAACGAAGCCTCAGTTTTTATTCTCCAGTCGAACTTTACCTCCGACCGCTCCCGGGAACAACGGGAATCTTACCTAATTTACAAATTCCGATCGGCCATTAACGAGGACCCTGGCATGCTGTCAACAATAAGAAGTCTAACAACCTAGATAAGACCCTGTTGCCTTTTCTCGTTTCAGCCAGATCAAAATCCCCACTGACCCACAAGGACGATGACCCCACTCCTGGACCTGACACAAAAACGCTCTGGAATTTCCCCAATTGACAACCGCCGGGTGGCGGGAATTTCCCCCAACCGACCACGTCATTCTCAAGCCCCTTATCAGCCTCGTGGCCACATTTAGCTCTTTTGTCCCGAACATCCTCCCTAACTTTTATGATTTTTAAGTTTTAATAAACCCCTTTTTTGTTACTTCCCCTACTTTCGTCTTCTGTCTCTCATTTATATATATATATATATACACACACTAGGGAGAAAATAGCCGGAGCTCTTTGGCTGCACTATAACATATGTTTGTAACTCAAACTCAAGCGTCGCCATGCCAGTACTGGACAGTATTAAAGTATTAAATGAAGAAAAATAGCATACGCTCTTTGGCTGCACGTTGAACATATGTTTATAAGGTGCTGCCAATGCTGGTGTGGCGACGTTTGGGACTTATAAACATATGTTCAACGTGCAGCCAAAGAGCGTATGCTATTTTTCTTCATTTAATACTTTACTGGCTTCGCACTGGGCTTTCAGAGGTGAGTCACTCACCCTGACGGGAGGACATCACGTTCCACGTGACCTTCCGACGCCACTCGCTCAAACGTCGCCCACCTACGCATTGCTGATGAAGGCCCAATAAGGCCGAAACAGCTGTCCAATGCTGGTGTGGCGACGTTTGGGACTTATAAACATATGTTCAACGTGCAGCCAAAGAGCGTATGCTATTTTTCTTCATTTAATACTTTACTGGCTTCGCACTGGGCTTTCAGAGGTGAGTCACTCACCCTGACGGGAGGACATCACGTTCCACGTGACCTTCCGACGCCACTCGCTCAAACGTCGCCCACCTACGCATTGCTGATGAAGGCCCAATAAGGCCGAAACAGCTGTCCAATGCTGGTGTGGCGACGTTATATATATAGATACTCATTGAACGATGCGACAGCACCAGCGGACACGTGTTTCGCCGTGTTTGCGTCTCGTCAGCTCTGGGTAGCTGCGCATCGTTCGGGATTGGCAAACCAGAGGTCGCTCAGCGAGCGATAAACACCTGGGAGGGTGACTGAGCACTCCTCAATGCCACAGTGCAAGCCAGTGAATTATAAGGAGGGAAACAAAGCCAGAAACAAATAAACGACACTAGACGTGTTTGAAATTCAAAATTACAGATTAAGATGGCTTCTATGGCTGCACGCAGAGAAACAGATACTCATGGAACGATGCGACAGCACCAGCGGACACGTGTCTCGCCGTGTTTGCGGCTCGTCAGCTCTGGGTAGCTGCGCATCGTTCGGGATTGGGAAACCAGGGGTTGCTCAGCGAGCGATAAACACGTGGGAGAGTGACTGAGCACTCCTCAATGCCACAGTGCAAGCCAGCACTCCGCAAACACGGCGAAACACGTGTCCGCTGGTGCTGTCGCATCGTTCCATGAGCATCTGTTTCTTTGCGTGCAGCCATAGAAGCCATCTTAATCTGTAATTTTGAATTTCAAACGCATCTAGTGTCGTTTATTTGTTTCTTTAATGGCTTTTTTTTTCAGCCTTATAATTCACTGGCTTGCACTGTGGCATTGAGGAGTGCTCAGTCACCCTCCCAGGTGTCTATCGCTCGCTGAGCGACCCCTGGTTTGCCAATCCCGAACGATGCGCAGCTACCCAGAGCTGACCAGCCGCAAACACGGGGAAACACGTGTCCGCTGGTGCTGTCGCAGTACTGGCATGGCGACGTTTGAGTTACAAACATATGCTATACGTACAGCCAACGAGCTCCGGCTATTTTTTTCCTTGTATACTTCACTTGCTTTGCACTGGGCTTTCAGTGAGTGAGTTATCTCACCCTGACGGGAGGAATCACGTGTTACGTGACCTTCTGACGCCATCCACTCAAACGTTGCCTGCCTGCGTACTGTCGGTGAGGCCCAACAAGGCCGAAACAGCTGTCCAGTACTGGCATGGCGACGCTTGAGTTACAAACATATGCTATACGTGCAGCCAAAGAGCTCCGGCTATTTTTTTTCCTTGTATACTTCACTGGCTTTGCACTGGGCTTTCAGTGAGTGAGTTATCTCACCCTGACGGGAGGAATCACGTGTTACGTGACCTCCTGACGCCATCCACTCAAACGTTGCCTGCCTGCGTACTGTTGATGAGGATATATATCAATATATATCATATATATATATCAAATCAATTGCAATATAGCATATGCTGAAGGGCACTCCCTAGGGGGGCATTAACAGACTCCTAAGGCAGTGTCTTAATTAACTTTCAATAATTAACTTTTTAATTAGAAAAGCTACGAAGTTGCTCCAATGAGAACATATGATCTCTCCGGTCACCAGATACCAAAGCCGTTTTCAGAACAAAAATCCGTTCGATAGATCGTCCGCAAAAAATTCGTGAAGTGCTAGGGAGTGCCCTTCAGCATATGCTATATTGCAATTAATTTCATCTCGCAAAAAGTGATTGATATATTTTTAAAAAATCTGTTCACACTTAGCGTGGACACCCTGTATATATATGTATATTGTATGCACGAACACATATGCTATATATAAACTATTTATATTGATACCGAAATAAAGATATTTCAAGCACTTGCATACATTATTGTAAGGTACGCTTTTCTATTGACATTATTTCAGTTGTTTGTGTTCAACAGATGATGCTGAACTGATCGTTTAAATCTCCTTAACCGAACACAACGTGGAGAGGTGGGCTAGTTTGTAAGACGACATGCCGATAAGCAAGCAAAAAGACACGAACAGCAGAGGAGAGCATTGAGCTTGTCCTGTGTTGTTCGTGTCTTCTTGCTCGCTTATCGATATGTCCCACTTCTCTAGTGCAAACTTCCATGTTTGCCAAGAGATTGCGCCGCTCCTATTTGTCTGACGTTGGATGTACTGATATCCCAGGAAAGCATTCTTTCTATACAAATGTGCTACAGCGCCCTTTTGCTTACACATCGCTCAGTTGTTCTACTATAAAGACGAGGAACATGACCTTATTCTCATTTTTGGTCATCTTTGCCAAGGTTTTACGCGAAGACAAAAAGAAAATAGCGCTATGTAGTTTTTTTTTTGCACCCGGCGTCGGGAAATTGGCGCCCCCATCGCCCGGCAGCAGCCGCAGTAGCCCCCTCCTGCACTCACGGTTGGGTCGCCGCAGGAGGGAGACCCCCACGTATAGCTGTGCGTGGCTGTCCCGTGTCTGGGGAAAGGGGTATCCTGGAGGTTGAGTGGACCCAGAGGTTGTTTTTGGACCCTTCGGGGCCCCTCCGGGAAAGCAACACTCCGCTTTGGCCCCTGCTTCCCATAGACGGGTGGTCCTGGAAGGCCCGGCCAGGATTATACAGCTAGTCGCCATCTCCCTTTTCATTACTTTTCATTTCTCTACCCCTTCACTATTATCGTTCTCCTACCTTCACCTTCTTTGGCGGCAAGGGTCAACCTTGGGCAGTCTTTTCACTCTCCAGAAGCTGCACTAGGGTATAGTGCAGAGTCAAGTGTTAACGTGTAGAACACGTTCCCTCGTTGGGCTCGATGGTGGGCGACACACCTGCTGCACCGAACCATTTCTTTTTTTGCATGGATTCTTCACGTTCAAAAAAACAAGATCAGCGCCATAAGCGGCGCTGCACCGAAGCACCAGTGAACTCTTTCAACCTATCTCCAGAACCATGGTTTCCGAAATTCCTGGTACTCCATTCTGAAGACGAGGCAAAACCGCTCTCTAAGATATCACCGTTTGTCATTGCCAGGGAAATAGAAAAATCAATTGGAAAGACCTACACTGCAAAAAAACTGTCATCTGGGGACCTTCAAATCGAGGTTCAAACCAGGGAACAAAGCTCGGCCCTCCAAGCGGTCAAGAAAATTGGGGACATACCGGTATCTATTGCAAAACACAGAAACCTCAATATTGTCAGGGGCGTGATCTCGGAAATTGAGCTTCTCGAGTGCACCAACTCTGAGATTGAGGAAGGCCTGCGGGAAGAGGGTGTCGTGGCAGCAAAGCGAATAGTGATGCGTCGGGACGGCAAAGAAATCTCAACAAAGCACATTGTTCTATCCTTTCAACTACACAAGCTTCCTACAACCATCAAGGCTTGTTACCTCAACTGCGACGTGCGACCCTATGTCCCTAATCCGCGGCGTTGTTTCAAGTGTCAACGCTTCGGACACGGGTCTCAGGTCTGCCGTGGACAGGAAACATGTCCCAAATGCTCTGGTAGAGACCACACAGCAGAATCCTGCCGAAATGAAGTGCGGTGTGCAAATTGTAAAGGTGACCATCCTGTGTACTCCAGGTCATGCCCCCGATGGAAAGATGAAAAAGAAATCCTTAGAATCAAGGCAGAACAAAATATATCGTACAAAGATGCAAAGGCACAAGCAGAGTTCAGGAAAAAGGGCACTTTCTCCGAAGTAGTGCGCAGGGGAGTGGTACCACAGAGGAGGTCTGTGGAGACCCAAACTCTTGGGCCTCCACCCCACACTCCCCCTCAGAGGGAGGGAGATACGGAAGTGTCTCCTTCTCCTTCTGGTCTCATTACTTCCTCTATGCCTGCAGCGGCCTCAGCTGAGGTTGCTTGCACGGCATCCGTCTGGGATGGATTGCTCAAAGATCCATCCCAGGTACCTGTTGTTAACATGGAGCTCGACGACGAAGACCGTGCTTCACAAAAGTCGTCTTCGAGTCTCCCAGGCACTTTCTCGCAATCAAAAGAGAAACGCGAGGGATCGAGTGGTAGAGGCAGAGGCAGCAGACCCACGGACCAGCAGAAACAGCCCCCACCAAGGGTGCTGCCTCCTTAAATGCACATAATGGTCAAAGTCTCTTTGTTTTTCTTAACCACAATCCTCTTCATGGGACAGGTCCTTCTACAATGGAACTGTCGAGGCCTCTTCACCAACATAGATGACATACATGACCTTCTTGAAAAGTATAAAGCTGTCTGTTTCTGTTTGCAAGAGACATACTTGAACAAGCAAAGTATTAACCCATTTCGAAGATATAATGTTTTTCGAAAAGATCGTACGGACACCTCACGTTCATCTGGAGGTGTGGCTCTGATTATTCCGCAGTCCATTCCTTCCAATTCCGTTCCAGTTGTTACAGACCTTGAGGCTGTACCTGTACAAATATGCCTCGACAGGGTCATTACAGTGTGTTCATTGTACCTGCCCCCTTCAATAATAATCCACCAAAGAGACTTTGAGCATCTTTGCGACCAGCTGCCTCAACCTTTCCTTATTCTTGGGGACCTGAATGCCCACAGCCCCCTGTGGGGCAGCAGAAGGTTAGACGTAAGAGGGAAAATGGTTTGGAAAATGGTGGCTGGAAAGGGTTTTGATGTCAATGTCAAGTTGCTTGCTCAACACGGGGCAAGCTACTTATGTCAATGCAGCGACACAAAGCTTTTCTTCTTTAGATATCTCGCTGTGCAGTCCCTCCCTGTTTAACTGTTTAGACTGGGCAGTTGAACACAATCCTCGAGGGAGTGTCCACTTTCCTGTCATCGTGAAATTGTGTGGTGCTACAAATACACTCACAACACGACCACCCCGATGGAAACTAGCACAGGCTGACTGGAGTTTGTTCCAAAGGGAAGCCAACCTCCAGTCCTCTTCTTTTGAACACATGTCAGTCGAAGAGGCAAACACTTTAGTTACAAGCACAATCATAGATGCCGCCAAACAATCTATTCCACAGACATTGGGTCGGCTCCCCAAGCGTCCGAAACCTTGGTGTACTGACGATTGCGCAGACTAGAAAGGAACAGAATTGTGCCTGGGGTACCTTTCGCAGATACCCCACATCACAGAATCTTCTTTCCTTTAAAAAAGTACGTGCCAAAGCAAGGTGGACACGAAAGCAAGCAAAAAGGTCTTCTTGGCACAACTTTATTTCTTCTTTAACACATAGAACCCCATCAAAGAAAGTATGGGATAGGCTCCGGAAAATTAAAGGAGACTACCAGAGTTTTTCCATTCCCCTCCTTCAAGTCAATGGTGTTCCATGTCAGAGTTTAGACGAACAGGCGGACCTCCTAGGTGAACATTTCCAAAATGTTTCCAGTTCTGCACATTACAGCAAAACGTTATTGTCTGTAAAGAACCGTGCAGAAGAGCAAGTCATTTCAACTGTGGGTGGTGAAAATTATGCATACAACCAGCCGTTCACTATGGTAGAGCTCCAGCGAGCAATGTCCTCAGTGAAGGTCAGTGCTCCTGGTCCAGACAGGGTCACCTATTCCATGATCACCCACTTATCAGAGGAATCCAAAGGGTGTCTTCTAAACTTCTTCTAAACAAAGTCGGGAATAAGGGGCAGATGCCAGCAGCATGGAAGGTAGCAACTGTAATTCCACTTCTCAAACCTGGCAAAGAAGCATCAAATCCCACCAGCTACAGGCCCATTGCCCTCACCAGCTGTTTGGGCAAAACATTCGAAAGAATTGTCAACAACCGACTAGTATACTATCTTGAATGCAATAACTGTCTGGATAAGTACCAATGTGGATTCCGAGCTGCACGTTCAACGACAGACCATCTTGTTCGTTTGGAGACCACAATCCGAGAAGCGTTTGTCAGGCGGAGTCACTGTGCCTCTGTATTCTTCGATTTAGAAAAGGCATATGATACCGCTTGGAGGTATGGGATCATCCGGGATCTATACTTTTTAGGGATACGGGGCCGGATTTTACGCTGTATCATTAACTTTCTCCAAGATCGAACTTTCAGGGTCCAGCTGGGCAGCACTCTATCGCAACCACTTCTTCAGGAGAATGGAGTTCCTCAGGGCTCCGTGCTCAGTGTGACATTATTCATTGTGAAAATGAACTCCATAGCCACTGCAATTCCTCCGTCTATATCGTATTCGTTGTACGTTGATGACATTCAAATTTCATACTCCTCTGCAAATTTGGCAATTTGTGAGAGGCAACTACAACTGGCGATAAACAGACTGGTTAAATGGGCAGACCAGAACGGATTCAAGTTCTCCTCAGAAAAGGCTATCAGTGTTCTGTTCACGAAAAAAAGGGACTATTTCCGAACCCTACACTTTATATGAATGGTGAGAACATTGCTGTCCGAGAAGAACACAAATTTCTGGGAATGGTATTTGATAGAAAGCTTACGTTTTTGCCACACCTCAAGCAGCTAAAAGCAAAGTGCATAAAGTCTTTAAGTCTAATGAAAGTAAGTTATCGCTCACAAGTCTTGGGGAGCAGACAGAACAACCCTCCACAAAATATATACATCAGTAATTCGGTCGAAGATGGACTATGGTTGTATTGTTTACAGTTCTTCCCGTACGTCAGTCTTCAGGTTAATTGACCCAGTACACCATCAGGGCCTCCGGTTGGCACTTGGAGCTTTCCGCACCTCACCAGTGGAAAGTTTGTACGTCGAGCCTAATGAGTGGTCTCTGGACAGACGACGGTCTTACCTTACTATTCTTTATGGTCTTAAAGTCAAAAGCCATGTCAGAATCCCGCCATGCCTTGTGTCCAAGGCACACGGCGTCAGCGACTATTTGTAAACAGACCATCAGTGATACGGCCTTTTAGCATGCGAGCCTTGCAGTATCAAGAGTTTTATAACTTTTTGTATCAGGACTCCTGGATCCTAGAACAGGGTGACGAATGTGCTCCTTGGCAATCACAGCCACAGTTCAACTACTCCTTAACTAAGTACAATAAAAAGGATACGTCACCCCTAGCCCTTCAGCAAGAGTTCTTCGAATTAAAACATTCCTTTGGTGACCACACTGAAATATACACAGATGGGTCACGGACTGCTGACAGCGTTTCCTGCGCCACGGTATCTGCAGCGGTGACGCGATCACATCGTTTAAATCCAGCAGCATCCATTTTTACTGCTGAAGTATATGCGCTCATCTTGGCCCTTAATTTTATATTGCAAACGCATGTTAAATCTGGAGTAATTTACAGAGACTCTCTCAGCTCTCTGCATGCTATGAGTAGTCTGCAGCGGGCTAAGAACCTTCTAGACCATAGAGCACGTTCCTTGGCCAGTAGGATAATAAACAGAGGTTATAACTTAACATTGTGCTGGGGGCCCAGTCACGTGGGTATCTCAGGAAATGAACTTGCAGACCGAGCCGCAGCAACAGCTCTTTCATCAGAAATTAGCCCATTCGACATCCCTTTCCATGACTTCAGACGTACATTAAAGAAGGCCATTAACGCAAAATGGCAGCAGTTCTGGAATGAACAAGCTCTGAACAAGCTTCATCTCATAAAACCACACATAGGGCATGAAGTACATGCAATTCACCAACGCCTCCAGGAGGTGTTGAGACACAGGCTCAGAATTGGGCACACACATTTGTCGCACGGAAACCTACTTCGTGGAGAGGAGCCACCGTGGTGCACCAATTGTAGCGAGCAACTCTCCATCCTTCACATTCTCATCACGTGCCCACAACACGAACCTCATCGCCAGCGCTACTTCACAGAATGCTACAAGCATTGTACGCCTCTTCACCCAGCACTCTTGTTGGGTGATGAGCCTGTCATTTCTTTTGATAATGTCGAGAACTTTTTTAGGGACATAGGGCTGCTTGGGAGCCTATAACTTTTTAGTTACTTTCCGCAAGAGAACTTTACACATACTTCTTTCAATTATATCAGTATATTTTTAGGTTGAATTTCATTCACTTTATTCTTATAACTTAATTTATCTGTGTTCATAACCATGCTTTGGCGCATTATGACCTTTGTAGTCGCTGCGCCAGAAAAATCCTAATCATCATCATCATCATCATCAGTTTTTTGCAGCGTTGTGTCCTGGGATACACGAAGTGTGCACAGCCCCGTATTATTGATATTTGACGTAGGTAATTTATAAACACTCCTAAGAAAACCTGAAAAATTTGATTTTTCAACTTGTCATTTCGGATTGTTCTAGTGCTTGTTTGCAAGCAAAATCTGCACTGAAGAGAGACAATTATGCAGGGAACAAATCCTGAAATTTTCACCGTAATCGGAGTGTATCAAGAGGAGCCCGAATGCCTAAAAGTTACCCACTCACCGCCCAGCGAAGCCAAAACCGATGGGCTGTGGTAAGCGAGATTTACCGCGTAAGTGGTAACCATGGTTTGTAAGTCCCAGCCTTCCCCGAGAGATGTCGCAGGCAAATACCGAAAGAAGACGTTATCTGCTACAGCTGTTTCTGCACTTTTCGTGGTCTTCTCTTTTTTTTTTTTTTTTCATTTTCTGTCATGAACTTTATGTGAATTATGCCGTTCATTTTCTTCATTCTTTTTTTTTAATGTAGTGTATTGGTTTCATTGAATTGAACTCGGGAACTTGCCGTCAGTCACTGTAACCGACCGTCTGCGAACTTTTTTCAACCATATTTATCTTGCTCGTATTTATTATTATTATTATTATTATTTTAGACAAAATGCGAATGGCAGATACAAAAGCACGTAAACTCGCAAGCTCAAAGTTCGTAAGCTCAATCCACATAGCAACCAATGCGCTTTGTGCCTTTCGCTCTCCACAAAACCTGCCGTGCACTTTTGGTTTCGAGAAAGAAAAGTTGGATTAGCTTGTCAATATTATCAGCATAGTTACTGGAATTAAAATGAATTAAATACGTAACGGCTGAAGACTGCCTACCGCATGCATTTTTCCGACTTATATTTTGGAACAGAACATGATTATTGATTAGGCAATTCAGGCTTTGTTTGTACCTGTCCCTTCTATGTTCCAGCCTCAGAACATCAGTTTCTCTCATGATTATTGATTAAGAACGCGGAGGGAATGTGGAGTGGTAATCAGGGTGTGTTGCTCGCCCATCTCAGAATCACAATATGATTGTTCTTATTCCTATCTTGTTTGTATCTTGTTCGTAAAAGGTCTCTATTCGATGTCCACGCCCTCTAAATTAATTCGCGCATACTTTATCTAGATGCAACCAACCCGATAATGTTCCTGCGTCTAGCCACTTAGTTGGTTGTCATAATACATTTCAGGGATATAACATTTCGTTATTAAAGATGAATGGCGAAGTTGCAAAATTTGCCAGTACCTGAGAAGGCGCTTGCTTCATTTTTATTTTATCGTAAGTAGTCAATTTCGTACAAGAATCAGAAGTCAGTTTCGTACAGACTAGGACTCGAACTATAGGCTAAATTTTCGTTTATTTTCATCTCATTCTCATACACATTAGCAAAGCATGCTAAGAACAGCGCAAATTTCACCAGTGGTCGAACCCCGGAAAACACAATCTGGAGTTTCCTTCAGGTCCCTGGTTGACCTTGTGTATTGCAAAACGCGACAAGATGCGTCTTTTTGCCCCTGTGTATTGTTTGTGAATGTAACGTAGAGTAGTCATACTCGGGTTGGGGATCTTGGGCAGAGCCGTAGCGACGGGTGTGCGAGAGGGGCAGCCGCCCAGGGCGCCCTCGGGGACGCCGAACGGCAAGCCCTGGCAGGTTGGTTGGACAGGATAAAGCGGGAACGAAGGAAATTTGAATTTACGAGTGGCAGTGCAAATAAGCGTTTTCATTTCTTTGTTTACAGGGCTTCTGACGGCAGCTGGAGAAGGGGGGGGGGGAGCTTCAGATTTACCCTGCCGTGGCCGCAAGCTTGCCTCGCTACGGCTCTGATCGTGGGGCATTCCTCTTTGTGTCGTTTGCAAGGTGATTGCCCTGCGGATCTTCTAAGAAACCTTTGGGTACTGTAACCCTAAAAGAAGGCATGCATACCCATACGAACAGAGAAAACAGCTCAGATTAGGTATAACGTTCGTTGTGGAAGTCGTTTCCGTTGATAGAGGGAAACCAATTGCGCATGGTTGCTACGAGTAAAAAATGATTGGATTCATCAGCATCAGCATACGTAAGCAAAAGCCGAGCTAAGAATATAGTACTCATTTGTAACATCATTCCTTTATTATGACTTTGGGTGTGGAAAGAGAATTTTCGATTTTGGGAGTGAACATGAAAAGGAAATAGCAGTAGCGTGTCATGTGCGTCGCATGTTTCTCTCAGGGAAGTCACAGTGACAGTACGTCAATCAGCTACGTGTCTGTGAGAAACTTGCTTTTATTTCGTTGCATTTCTCCATATCGGGCTCATAGCATTTGCCATTGCCTTCACGTTATTGTCATAATATCAGTATAGGCTCAGTATATAGTAAAGGGGATAGGCCCATGAACGGAGAACATGTTTCATGGCAGTAACTGATCGCAGTTGTCTCGCGACGTAAAGCCTCGAATTGTTATTATTATGACAGTAACTGTCGGCGTTACCTTCGCAAACAGCGAACAATGGTTGTAGGAAACAATATTCCCGGGAAAAAAATGTCCGTGCACCGAAACTTCCACACCGAAATGTCCCGTTCCCGCCCCAAAAATGTCTCCGACTGACCGCGTTATTCAGGCTATCAGCGGTATTCCTGCGGCTAATTTCAGAGCTAACTAATTCCTAAAGTGCGAATGCCACGAGGAACTGCTCGTATAGTGGCTCAGTATAATTATTGCGTGACAGGGAAGAAAAATATTTCCGCATCCGTTCTAACGAAACAAATTACAAGATTGCAACAACACACGCACATGAAGACATGATGATGGCTTGGGGCTCACGCCGGCCAGCAGGCTGACCAGATCACAGACGTCTTTACCAGATGTACGTTTTCTTGTGTTTGCGTTCACGCTTTTCTGCTTTTCATAACCGATTGTGCAGCCGATGCTTTGGAGAATTGTCTTTGCGTCACAGTATAATCCCGAGACGAGGGACGACGAAAGGCAAGGGATGATAAATCGGCGTTCGATGAAACGGTGTTGGGTAAAATGTCCCAATCGAAATGACGAAATGAAAACCCTGTCACATTTCTCTGTGCCGTTTCCCCGGTGTACCAATTTCGCGTGTGACGTTTTCCCTGTCTCAGTTCCTCCGTATGCTGTATTCCAAAGAGAAACATAGTAGAACTACTAAAATGCTACTGTAGTGTCGACTGTATTTGGTTGGCCGGTTGGTTATGTGTAACAAGCGTAAAACAACGTCATAGAAACAAAGCACAACGAACCAATGCGCATCATGTGTCGCCATGCTTTTCACCGAGTCTGAGTTCCCGATTTTCATATATGCGAAAAAAAGAGAGGAAATGGGGGAACCTATTTTTCCCTTTTTTACTCGCGCCTTTCTACATTCACAACTGCAGATTCGCGGAAACCCGCCCAGGAACGTTTCCTAAGCGTTTTTGACGAGCGGTCGTTGCTCAAAACAAATGAGAACAGCATGAAAAGTCTACTCAGCAACGATAATATCGAAATCAGTTGAACCCTAGGGATATCGTCTGCGCCATGGTCTGCGAACGAAGTGCGGAAGTGACGACAGCGCTCTGCGGGTGGTTTCAGCTGAATTCGTGATTTCTCGGTGGCGCATCGTGGCAGAGAACGCTAAAGGATGGACGAACACAAACACGACAGACACGGACGGCGTTCAACTAGCAATCGAGGTTTATTTGACACCGCGTCCCGGGAGCGTGTTTCGCGACAAAAGTGTCTTCCGTTGATGCTCATTATTATCTTCATGCTCTTTACCTTCTACGTAGTGCTCCACGGCGCAGCGGGTAGATACATTTGAAAGCAACATACAAAACACATACACGCGTTCATTACAGATTTAAAACAACGTCGAAACTTCAGCTTCGTTTTGTTACTGTTGTTATATTCAGCCCCCACAATTTATCGATACAGTCACCTATTTTACTGTTGCTGTAGTAGGTCGCGGTTGTAATATCATATCATCATATTATCTTGAACAGCAGAGAGCAGTGGGCGCGTATTCTAAACACTATTAGTCCACGCAAATCGCGGTTGTATCATATTATTGTAGCAATAACGCGTGTATATAACACGTATGGACTAGAGACGGCCGTCACAGTGACCTTTGCGTCATTGCGTCAGTCGAACTGGTGATGGAACAGAAGAACAGATTGGCTTGCTGAAAAGGGTTGGCATTGTTGACAGAAGGTTAAAGAAGTAATCAATTACTCAGTAATTGATTATCGTAAATTGTAATCTGATTACTTGGAAAGTTGCTTGCTCACAAAATTAATTGATTACGTTAAAAATTACTGAAAAAAGTAATTGATTACTAGTAACGCGTTACGTACAACTCTGGTTGTAGCTCATGTCTCATTGTAAGAGAGAATCACAGGGCAACGCAACAAAGCTGTTGTTCAGAGTTTGGCTCTTGAGTGTCTCTTTGCTTGTATTTCTGACATTCTTGCAAGGTTTCCACAGAGTAACATATTGGCTTTGGATCGCAACAACAGTTGTGGACAGAACTAGAAATCGTAGCACCTTATTTTTGCCCCTAGTATGCAATGCGTACGTGTACAATGAACGCTTGCGGCATTTCGTACAACAGCCGTTTCTTGCAGTCTTTTCGCTACGCGACGGACAAGCAGCCCTGCTGTCAATTGGCATATAGAACTGTATTCGTTATTATTATAATACTTATCACAATGAAACTGCAGTTATCACAATAGGCTCGAACCATAACAAATTCGCCTTTCGCTGCGCACGACGAATCAACGTCGGTCTCCCAGTGCCAACTTCTATGACAGCGAAGCCTGTTAGGGGCGCAAAGCACGCTGTTACAAAACATTTGTCAGTGCGGGCGTGAATACTATTGCCCAGAGAGAAAATAATATAAGCCAATCCCCTTCCCCAGATCACGCACGTCTTTGTCTCGTTCCTTTTTCTTTCCAACTAGTTTTTTTGTTGTCTACATGTGGGGGAACTGAACGAAGAACAGTACGGGGCCAGTACATCCAACGAGCTGTTACATCCATCGTGTCGTTACAACCATCGATGGACGTAGTGGCACGATGGAGGTAACAGCTCGTTGGACGTAACAGCATGATGGATGTAATGACACAATGGATGTAACGACACGATGGACGTCACGGCCAAAAAATCTGCGTCGCCATGGGGGCGATGGGAGGTAAGAAGGTCGACGGAAGGAGAGGCCCGGATTAGGAATAGCAGGAGTGAACCAGTGACCCGCCTGTGTTCAAGACGACTACAACCCGCAGGCGATTGCTGTGTGTGTGTTTCTTTTCTTTCTTTCTTTTTCGTTTCCTTTTTATGGAAGGGATAGCACGTCGGCTTATGCCTGACTAACCTTTCCCCGCTTCTTTTTCAATAAACATATCCCCCCCCCCTGGTTGCTGGTCAGTGGTGATGTACATTCATCCACAATGCATAGTGCATGAATATCCATCAATACCGCGTTTCGGTACCTGGCCAATAGTATTAGTTCCGCCCATCCTTTCTTTTCTCCCGGTCTCGCTGGCATGGGACGCGCGGACATCTTCCAAATTCGGACCAAATTCGATGCGAAAGGTTTATCAAATTGTGGCTTTCATTTACACAACATTCTTTCTTGAACGAACTTGAAACGTAAACCAGTACAAACTAACCGCAGACAGTGTCAAAGAAGAAAAAGAAAAGAAACGCGCACATAAAATAAAGCTTTTGCAAGCATAAGATAGCCCGTCACGACGGGAGCTCTGTTCAAGCGCTAACTTAACCTGCCAGCCTCACGTCCACAACGTGTGGCTGCAACACCTGGCAGACATTGAAAATACATAACTAAATGAATTAAGCATGAACGTGTCTTTAATGATCTTATCTGTGTGCTGCTCTCGCTATATAGTTGCGCAACGGTACCATTACCAAAGGTATAGCAGTGACTTAACAGCAAAAGATCACGGTTTCTTGACCAACGCGGCATACTACATTTTAGTAGGTACATCAGTTACAAACAGCTCTTCATTCACGGACTATAGCATTATGTACATGGCAAAATCCGAACGTCTATCAGGCGCTTAAGGTACGTTGCGACGTCTTCATGTTGAACGGGGGCATACAAAAAATAGCGGCGAAATAGTTCCATCTCTTCGGCATATCGGGCGTTCCTCTCGCGGATTCGTGGCGTTTGTGGCTTCAGCAGCGCTGCAGGGTCAGTAGCTGGTACTTTGCGGCGTGCTGCACCTTCTGGAAAAATGCAAGCAGTTCCGCGAGACTTGGGTGCTGGTTCGGGAGTTGGACATGGAGTTCATTGTGCCAACCCTCAACCACATTCGTGGTGCGTGCTCCGGAGTTGCCAGGGCGGTCACACGGACGAGAAGTTATGGTTGCTAAAATTGCGGAAGTAGGATATGAAGGGCTGCAGCAGAGCGCTCAGAAGAGGTGATACTTGTTGAGGTGGATTGGAAATGAAATCCTCGCTGAACGGGAGATGGAAATGTTTGGGGAGGAAGAGCAGGTGCCTTACCACCCTGAACCACTTTCGTACTTATTCATTGTCCTGCAGACGGTTCTCAAGCAAAGCTCGTCCCGCTTTTCATTTATCGCCTTCGCATTATGAAAGGCGCAGCCATTTATGTTATCGGCTGATTCACACGTACAGCGCTGAACACTGTCATTGCTGCATTTATAGCTGCAACTTTGAAGTGAAACATCCAGTGACTTGAGCTTTGTAGTGTTCCCAAGTGGCTGAAACGCTGGAGGAGTGTGTCACGAATTACACCAAGGGTGTATTCATGGGTGGCTGTGTCACGCCGCCTGGTGAGCGCAAACACCAAGGGTGACACTCTCCTCGTATCGCCACATGAAGGGTGTACAAGGGGATTCATGAATTCTGATGAGTTATGCTTAAAATTTCCGTCCCGAAACACTTACTCGGCCGACAAAAGCGCTTCCAAGTCACTATCTCCGCACAAAACAGTCATTTCGCTGCCCGGGGTGGAGCCTCTGAATCGGAGGAATTCTTCTCGGATTCTCCGTCGAATCGTCCAGGCAGCAACAATAACCCGTTTCTGGGTCAACCCGTGGTTTTTTCCCGGATGCACCTCCCCAACACTATCTGGTATTCACACAATTTGATTCACACACAGGACGCTATCTCATAGGCGAAGGGGATCATTGGCAATACAGCGCAGAACAGCAACATTCTCATGGGGACCACTCACCTATAGGCTCTCCTCCTAAGTTTGAAAACGACTAAGGAATTAACGACCTCAACACTTGCTGGCCTATGACGTAGGCACGACAAAAAAGTACAGAACAGCCATGTTGCAATGAACCGCGTTTGAGATGGTCGATGGAAGGCGCTGCGTAACAAGCACATAACACCGACGAGAACATTGACCGAGTGTTCCGTGTCTGTGGATGTAATGGCTCATTGGACGTACTGGCCCGATGGATGTGATGACTTGTTGGATGTACTGTCGCGTTGGATGTAATGATCCGTGGATGTATTGGCCAAAAATGGATGTGACGTCTCGTTGGATGTAACGGCACAATAGTAGTATATGGGCATGCCGAGTGAGACCGGTGGCGAGTACGTTCCACAGCCGTCTGGTTCGAACCCCACAGCGTCTGGGCCACCGTCGTGTATTTTTCCTCGCGCGGCGCGTGTGCGGAGGGTTGTCCGCGTGCTTATCGGCGGGGGGATGGCTGCGTGCGCGCTTACCCTCTCACATTTTCCAGCCTGGGCCGACTTGTTTCCACATTTTTTAGCCTTGGCCACGGAGTAAGAAGACTAGGAGATGACACTGCCCATAGAAGCAAGCGCCGGCGCGCGACCAGAGACTGTCACGTTGGGGAAGAGAAAAAAGGCAGTTGCTGACTTGCGGGCGACGCTCGAGTGGAGGGCAGCTGCGGTGGGCGGAGCGTGGCCGTAGGGTTGCGTGCACTTACCCACTCACATTTTTTAGCCTGGGTCGCCTTCTTTCGTAATTTTTCGATCTGTGCAGACTTCAATCGCAATTTTTTTCCAGCTACAACTGGTGTGCAGTAGACGGTTTACATGCAGAGGATAGCCATATGCAAAAATACAAGTGAAAATATATTTATTAAAGTCATTAGTGTCAGGAATTATGTTATGACTCAGTGTGAAGGAGAAAAACGTAGCCAAAAATCTGATGCAATAGCATTGAAGGAGTATCGAAATTTTGTATTAGTGATAATCATGCAAGTTTTCAATTAAGCAGAAGGAGTAGCACATTTTAATCAAAGAAGATATTTGTAATCAATACGATTACAATCAAAATTAAAAGTTTTATTTTAAAAAGTCTAACAATATTATACGTGAGCACCCTAGCGGAGTTTTAATTACAAAGTTCTGACAGATGTACGTAACTTCATGTACAACAGCTAATATTCCATTATGACCAGGGTGTCGAACCGACACGTTTTTTGTTCCGGTTTTCGTTCCGGTTCTATCACAAACGGTCCGGTACCGGTTCATCTCCGAAGCAAAAAAATAACGGTTCATACCGGTTTTGAACCGGTTCTGCTTCTGGTGGGCACATTCATTCCCAGAAAAAAAATGTTGCAAAATGTAAACCCCTTTATTCCGCACACATGGTATTTAATATTAATAGGCAGCTGTGAAATTGGTAGCTCCTGGTTCCTGTAGGTGACGGTCTGTTCAAATAGGCTTTCCCCTTTCTTGAAGCCCATGATACAGACGGACTTGTTTGTCGTGATGTCATATGTAAAGTACTTTCTCGCTGGATTGGTACGATCGCGTTCCATCCGAATGTCTGTTGCTGCTTCCTAGCCAGCAAGCACCACCGCACGAGTACGACGCAAATCGATGAACACCTTCACTTACAAACGCGCTCGACGGCTCCGTTTTCTTTTCTTCGTGTCCTGTCCACAAAAGAAGCGCCACTTCGTACGCGCTTGCCCTCGCGGATACGTAAATGTATTCAACTTCCAACTTCGCTGTTCTCAAACAAGGGACGCGTTGCGCGACATTACCGATATAGCATTACGTTACGAGAACATTACGCAGCCTCCTTGGGTCGTGTTTAGTTCAGGAGGGTTTGGGCGGATGAAATTAAAACGAACACTACGGCACATTGGTAGAGAGTCACAACCGGTCACCTGAAAGTCTATGTGCGCGAACGATAAAACGTTACCAAGGGGACATAGTCTACCGCCATACATTCCACCGTAACCGTAACCCTCGTAAAGTATCCGTGACATGGCTTCAGAACACACAACGTCAGTTTCATTCGCTCATTCGTAGTCCAAACCGGAGGAGCTTTTTCTTGGACCGAAGACCGTTCAATAAATTTTTCGGTTTCCCTCCTGAGCGAAAAAAACGTATACGGTTTCGATTCCGTTCCGGTTCGCACCAAAATAGCGTTTCTTTTGGGTTTTCGGTTCTGGTTTTCGGTTCGCTCCGACACCCTGATTATGACACATTTAATGAAAGAAGATATTTTTAATCTATATGATTACAATCAAAATTACAAGTTTTATTATAAAAAGTCTCACATTATTATACGTGAGCACCATAGAAGGAGTTTTAATTACAAAGTTCCAATAGATATATGTAACATCAAGAACAATAGCTGGGCCGATTTCTCTAGCAATTTTTTATTATTTTTTTCCAGCACACGGTGGCTGGTGCGCAGGTGAGGGGCTGTCGGTGTGCTTACCAACGGGCCAAAGAGCTGAGCGTACACTTATGGTTGTGCACCTGCACCGACTTCTTTGGCTATTTTTGAGCCTCGGCCGACTTCGCTCGCATTTTTTTTCATGCGGCGCGTGGGCACTTTACATGCAAGTAGGGCATGCACACTGACAAAAACGGGCCGACTTCTTGGGCAATTTTTCACACTGGGCCGACTTCGTGCGCAATTTTTTTTCAGGTGATGCGTGAGTGGTTTACATGCAAGTAGGTGGGTGAGGGGGTGTCCGAGTGCCTACCAGCGAGCCGGAGAGCAGCGTGCGCGCATATCGTTCTGTATTTTTCCACCTGGGCCGACTTCTTTGGCGATTTCTTACAGGGCGGGGCGTGAGTGGTTTACATGTAAGTAGGGACATGCACACTCTCATCCCGTCCAGGCGACGATACCGTCACACCGTACCGACTTCCATCGTCATTTTTCAATCTGGGCCCAACTTGAATCGCGAATTTTTCCCGCTACAACAGGTGTGCAGTAGGCGGTTTACATGCAAAGGATAGTAAAGCCAAATAGTGGCAGGAATTATGTTGTAACTCTGCATGAAGGCGAAAAACCCAGCCAAAAAAAAAGAAAGCAGAAGGAATGCAATACACATAATAAAAATATGGGCAGCTAAGTTGAATATTCCAACACGACACAATTAATCAATTTCTTATGATGTCAATAGCACACACGCAAGGAAATAACGAGCAATACGATCAACATATAATAAAGAACCAAAATCCATCACGTAAACAAGAGGTACACAAAGGATTAATAATTAAAAAAGAATCCAGCAGAATGATAAGCATGCACGGATGAATAGCAGAGAAATACTCTAAACGGCGCATCTGTCAATGTATGAACAACAGACAGGAAAATATTATTGAAACAAGATCAACAGCTAATAGGGAGCCAAAATCCAACACGTAAACAAGAGGTACACAAAGGATAAATAATTGAAAAACAATCTATCAAAACGAGAAACATACACAGATGAATAGCAGAGGAACACTTTGAACGGCACACCATCCACGCGTAAACAATAGGTACATGCAATGAGATAATGAGAAATACAATCAACAGCTAATAGAGAACCAAAGAAATGCACCAATGCAAACAAGAGGTACACAAAGGATAAATAATTGAAAAACAAGCTATCAAAACGAGAAACATGCACGGATGAATAGCAGAGAAACACTCTAAACGGCGCATCTGCAAACATGTAAACAACACACAGGAAAATAATAGCGAAACAAACTATCAAACATTGCAAATTGAAATGGAAATAATATATCCTTTGAACTATCATAAAATCAACTTTGCGACCTAACAATATAGAATTTTCATCCTACTCATGCACTATAAACATTACCTTGGCAGAGGTATCCAAACACGCAGCACAGCTATGCTTACACAGAACAACCAGACTCGAGACCGGTGGGGTCACTCTCTCCCTCTAAACACCCCAAAGCAAATAATCTGTTGTCAATCTATGGGGTGGGGAAACCCTCTCTCTTTTTCACATTCTTTCCTCCAAAAGGAGATATTCTCAGGACTGGTGTACAGAGATGAAATTTTTTATTGATCGCAAATAGACATTGGAATTATTCGATTCTCAAGAACACAATAAGAATTCTATCAAGAAACAATAGCACGCCAAAAACCTAGGAATAGACGTCAATATCAGTGCAAACTGATTTTTAGAGAAACATTATCTAAGCAAATGAGAAATATTATCGGCACAAACAATACCAAACGAAAAACGCTTCATTTTAATGTATTTCAGATCAGACACAACTATCATGCATACATTATTCTAAACTCACAAAATATCGATCGAGTGAACATCTGAAGCAAAGAGAGAAAGTCAAGTTTACTATGTGATAGAAACAATACTCATTCGAAATGCGAATCAAATTTAATTACATCGTTTTATGATAACTTTGCAACAGTAATTTCTACACGCAGAAGCCGCAAACAAACAAATCATCTGAAATGTAAATTAATGTAAAAGTTTGCTACAGTGAAAATCAACGCACACAGCTCAAAAATACATTCCCATCTAGTAGAATATTTTTTATTAATATCGATCGAGTGATCATCTGAAACAAAGTCAAAGCAGTAATTAATTTAGGCAAACATTTTCCTAACCACGCATGCAAATACATCACAGAAACACGTCTTTTTCATTCAGGACCCTGTAATGGATTCAAACTGAGGGGACTCTGGCCTCCCATACACTTTTGTTAAGGTTATGTCCGCAGGGAGTAGGGGAATTCTACAATGGTCTTGGTACACAATGTATACTTGAAAACCATAAACTCACTCCTGCAAGTCAAGTTAGGGAAGGGAGGTTTCTAGCGTGTTTAAAGCTCGCGTTTTTCTTACTCATCACATCTTTTTGTAAATTGATTTTCACAATTGTCACGGCAGGTGGAACATTCTAAACCTGATAATAAAATTTTAATAAATAAAATTAGCACCGATATGATTTAATTAAATGTCGAGGCACACTACAAAACAGAACAGATAATTGCTATACATTGAAGAGATGGACGGATTTTGTATTCGTTACCATAGGTCATGGGAGGACCTGATAAAAGGCTGCTTCGAAAAGGAGGAGCCGCGAAACGATTCAATTATCGCTGCATTTCAATACGTCCTAGACATGGTTGTATTCGTGGATATGGTGCAAATTATGGAATTCAAGATGCGATAACTTGTATGCCGAATCTACAATAGTTATAAACATATTTGAACGTCAATATCGGAAGGACCACTGAGATTGATGGTGGAGTTTTTGAGGTTTGCTAACGAAGAATTGAAACACACTAGACCAGATGTAATTGTAATCATTGCAATGGGCATTGCATTAATCAAGAAAGCAATCAGATCAAATTATCATATACAAGCAGTCTATATCGCACGATTCATTACGGATTTGTTGAAATTACACCTAACGGTTGAAATGGAAAGTGCATAAAAATATTCTCACGTGATATATTCCACCCTAGAACTTCTACACATTTATTTTATTCTACCAGTCAAGGATGTCGAATGAACAGAAGTTCATTATTGTCGTGCAAGGTCTGATGTGTCATCACTTATTGAAACTCAACAGACATGTCAACTGCGGTGGACCACCGGACGATTTCCATCTAATACTGTCTTGTACGCCATTCAAGAACCTTCATACAAAGAAAGGACACATCAATAAGAGATTGTGCAAGTTCGTCGCAACAAAGTGCGAATTGTTGAAGCAATACAAACACGGCGACAACATATCACCTGCTTAATCAACGCTGGATTCAAGCGCCCAATAATCAAAATAAACTACTTGATGTCTTCGGAATTCATCAATCAAGACAACAAACGGAAACTTCAGAGTTTGGAATAGAATTCTAATTTATCGAAATAAACACGTGTATAATTGAAATAATAATTATATTCTTTGTAATCATTGTAATGTATTCTACACATCGCAACGAAAAACACTTTGCATTTGGCATGGCTAGACTGAGAACAGTGATCGATAAGGAAACGAATATTCCACACTGTGTGTAAGAATTTTCACATGGAATGAGCACTGGCAATCAAAGAGGAATTTTACACGACCACACTCTATACAACACCGACACTCGAAGGAAAGAATTGTAGAAGAATCGCTAATTGAAATTTAGAGGCTTGATACATCAGACTATGATTACAAAAAAAGGATCACTAATCTTTTGCGAAAGCTTATTTCATGAATTAAATTCCACAGTGCATGTATATTACTCAAAGAGTTGTACTAGGCCAGACGTAGGAAAAGAAGAAGAAAAAGCGTCTTTGACAAGCAACCCAATTAGAGCGTGGAATAAATATTTTCGTCAACACAGTTATCCATTTGTGTGTCTGGATAGGAAAAAGGAGCTGTCTAAGATAGGACAAAACGAGAAATAATACCACAACACTGATCGTAACTCGCAACATCTGTTCAAATTTTAATTAAACTCTTACTGATGTGTGGTAGTCACCACTTCTCCTGAATGTGAATCGATAAATTTTAGCATTTAAGCCGCAATCAATTATATTGTATAGTACGTGTGACTATATGCAGAACTTTTTAATCTATATCTTTTAAAAAATGCAAGAAATAGCGTGCAGTTTTGGCTTCGAAAATTTAAAGAAGAAAATGATCTTTAATGTTGAGTTTGCGTTTTACAGTGTTATGAGCTAAAATCTTCTAAAATTAAAGTATGCCCTTTCCATTTGTAGTGCCCGGATGCTATGGCACTAAAATAATGTGATAGTTTTTCTGTATGGCTACGGGAAATCTCGAGTATATTTTGTGAATTGGATCTATGTTTATGTGTGACCTGTGCTGATCTGGTTATTATAATTAATATAACACATCTTCCATTGTGTTTATGCATAACGCTCATCTTCATTGCATATTGGTTAAGCACTTCTGATGGCGGTTGTGTGATCCGCTTCTCCCAAAATCTGATTGCCACTTGGAAATTATTTCATATACGTTTGTGTGCCGTGTGTTACGAAGATTACGTGATTATAAATGTAGACTTGGCCTGCACGTCATGCTCGTAAAATCCTTCGTTTGCGTTGTGGCATCTGATAATAGATTCGCTTTTCGCGAAGACTTCGTACTATCTCGCAGGCACTGAATTATATTATTATTATTAGACCGTATTACAGGTCACTTCTTTTTATTTAGTTAGTTTTTCCCTCTTGAAAGAAGTGCCCGCGAGGTACCGCATTAGCATCTAGGTTTGACACAGGCGTCTATATCCAGCGACACCTGCGTTCTTTGCGCTGGCATTGGAAGAACTGTCCCACACTTTCCTACGTCTGTGGATGTAATGGCGCAATGGACGTAACAGCTCGTTGTGTATGGTTTTCCGTTGGATGTTACGGCTCGTTGTATGTACTGACTTATGGATGTATCGGCCAGAAATGGACGTAAAGTCTCGTTGGATGTAACGGTCGTTTGTATGTAACAGCAGGTTGGATGTAACGACTCATTTTTGGATGTAAGAGCAGGATGGACGTAACGGCGCGTTGGGTGTAGTGGCACGGAATCACGAAGAAACGGAGCACGGAAGGAGGGGGCACCACGGTAAATGTTTATTATGCAAGGGGAAGGACTGCTGTTGCATCCATTTTGCTACGAGGAATTTTTGTCGCACGATAACTGCTCGTATCTTGCAATGCAAATGCAATTTCTTGAACTGAACTCTGAAGTCTGTAGACGCAAGTACAACGATCGCCTCACAGCAAACTGAGGTCAATCAGCGCCGCGTAATGCGATGGAGACGACTGAAATAAACTAGTGAAATTGACGACATTTCGTGGCGAAATATCACACCTCTCGTCATCTCACAAAGTGATAACACGAATCGCAGCCAAATAGAAAATAAAAGTTATCTTCACCTTTGATGGCACTTCGTTACGGCCGCTGCTATGCAGAATACGGACAGGTTACATAGCGTATAATCGCCAACTTCCATATTTTACTTCGGTTATGCCATTCCTTTCATCTTTATCATTTTGTGTGCGCACTGTGAGTGGAACTTCTAGTTTCATCAGAAGTGGTAATTTCATAATTCATTTCAAAAAATCCTGTTTCTTTAAGCTCCTTTGAGATAAAACTACTACCGATCGGCACGTGAACAGATTCTTCACAACTGACTGCAATTATTTAGTATTTGCGTCCATTTTTTATGACGGTTGTTTGACCATTTTGCATTTGAGATATATATTTTATATATCTGAAATATATTATATTTTGCACAGTTTTCGTCACACGCTACGCGAACGGCAGCTACCCCCCTGCTGCTCAAAAAACACGAAAGCACGAAAATCCACTCGCCGTCTTGCACGACAGTTTCAAAAGACTTTTACGAGACAATCGTGCGTTCTACACACGCATAAACACCGGGTACAATGGCATAGAGGGGAGACCCAAAGTCAAAGGGTCCAGTCGCCAGCTGTCCCACGCGTAACTGCTTCTCACTAATGGGGTCATCCACGGAAACCGCGACGCTGGCGCCCCGCCGTAGGAAACGAGTAAATAAATTCAAGACCGCTACCGTGAAACCGTAGCCTTAACTGAAGCTGCATTTGTATCAACGGTGCCAAAGAAGTTTGAGAAGATGTCATAAGGAAACGCGTGGGTTTGGCTTCCTATAGCTGTTATCGAAGGCATGCAGTCATGTACAAGATACCTAAAAAAAAGAATCGAAAATAAGTGAGCATATACTCCCGCAAAACTGTAATTAGGATAGTGTAAATAGTTCAAAATTAAGGTAATTAAGTTAGAGCAACAAATACTTTGGAAACTATATAAGATTTAAGAAAGTATTTACTTCGGTAAGCGTCGTAGAAAAACACGTGAACGTGAGTTTGACACAAGTTTGCGTTTGAAACACATCAGTTTGATGTCTTGGGTAAACAAAGCTTGCATTTGACTGAAATATTATTACTGGTTTCCTAAACAAAGTTGAAAAACGTCCCAACGTTTGGCCAGGGAAGTGAACGCGCCTCTTTCGTTGGCTCTATTATGCGAACTGATACTTGTGTAGATTGACTGCTTTATGTCCCTAAATACAAAGGTCCCAACAGGGCCCGCAGCAGCCACTGACCGATCTGTCATACATTACAGAGAGAAAGAGTAGAAGCTTGCCAAGCAGGGGTGTCCTAGAAGGCTAGAACAGGGCCAGAGGAGGTATTTTGGTCAGAACTCTGTTGCAGCACACGTCATAAAACCCTTGCTCTTGAATTTTGATTTTCCAGAACGGTCACCGTAGGGGGTCAAATGGACGAGGTAATGGAAATTCCCGGAGCGCATGTCATTGAAAAAAAAAAGAAAGAAAGATTGGACTGGATTGGATTGAGGTTTTACTGGCGCATGCGCAACTAAGGCTATAATGCGCCAATACTGTGAGACATGATCTATTTACCAGTTAAAAGAAGACGATCAATTTAAAACTGATATAAACATAAAAAAAAATATGGGAGTTCTAAGGTATCCGGTGTCCCTAAAAACTAGTAAACACTGCTAAAACGGACAAGCGGCTCATCGCCCAGCAAAAGGGCTGGGTGAAGAGGGATTCTATACCAGTAGAACTCAGAAAAATGAGTTTGGCGATGATCTTCATGGAGGGAGCAGCTGGGGAGAATGTGAAGAGCAGACAGCTGCTCAGCACAGTGCACACACTGAGATGGGTCCTTCTGGAGGATTAAAAAACCATGTGTAAGAAATGTGTGGGCGATACGCAACTGAGACATGAATACTTCATCAACGATGAAAGATGAAAGTCACTGAAAAGGTTAGCCAGCTGTAGGACTCGAACCCACATCTTTTGGATTGCCGGTCCAGGGCTCTACCAATTGAGCTAAGCTAACACGCCTTCTCAGCGGCTTCCAGGGTGCGTCATCTGAAGGGACAAACCAGCCACTCTCACTCTCTCTTATCCTCCTTTCACTCTTACATTTTTGCTCACTCATACACACATTCATCACATTCGCTCTAACGTTGCCTGCCTGCGTACTGCTGATGATGGCCCAACAAGGCCGAAACAGCTGTCCAGTACTGGCGTGGCGACGTTTGACTTACAAACATATGTTATACGCGCAGCCAAAGAGCTCCTGCTATTTTTTTTCGGATATATATATATCTATAGATATATATATATATATATACTGCAGAAGATGAAAAATCAAACAGCCGCTACGTGGAATATGAGCGAAAGGAAAGGGGACACAGCGACGGATTTGAGGTGTTAATAGAATACAAACAAAGGTTTATTTTACATAATTAAAACATTATTTAGGAAAATGGGGAAGTGTCGACGTTTCGGAGGGAAGCTCCTCCTTCCCTTTCCTTTCGCTCATATATATATATGCATATATATATATATAAGGAAAAAAATAGCCGGAGCTTTTTTCCTTGTATACTTCACTGGCTTTGCACTGGGCTTTCAGTGAGTGAGTTATCTCACCCTGTTGGGAGGAATCACGTGTTACGTGACCTTCTGGCGCCATCCACTCAAACGTTGCCTGCCTGCATACTGTTGATGAGGCCCAACAAGGCCGAAACAGCTGTCCAGTACTGGAATGGCGACGTTTGAGTTAGAAACATATATATATATATACCTGACGAAGGCGGACCTTCCGCCGTAACGTAGACAACCCTTTTAGCATTCCAAGTATCTTAAATGTAAATAAATTATCCCTTTTTTCTTACTTCCCGTACCTTCGTAGTCTGTGTTTAAATTTTCATTTCAGCTATATATATTCGCGGTCGTCCGAACCCCATTCACCAAGTATATTCTTCCACGATGACTGCCAGGAGAGACGGACCGAAGGTTACCAGGAAGTATCCTTTTTTTGCCCCTACAGTTGCAATCCTAGGAGATTCCCAGACTAAACACTTGTACCATCACTTCAATCCCAGGGCCCGGTCCACGCCAACGATGTTTGTATCCCGTAGCGGAGGACGGATCCTGGATTTCATCGAGGAGGTGGACTTGCTACCGGCCAGCGTACGCGTCGTGATCCTGGCCATCGTGGACTGGCCATCTCCCACTACCGCCAGCTGCTAGACAAGATCCGCGCCCGGGGAGGCATCGAAATGGCCGTATGTACACTGGTTCTTCCCCGATCCTATAACAGACGGCGCCCTTTCCTTGGCAGACGCAGAGAGTACCAGTGTAACCCAAGGGCCTTCGCCTTCAACAAGCAGCTGATCCAACTGTGCCGCGGTTCCCAGGACCTCTTCTACCTGGATCACGGCTTCTACCGACGACGCCCCACCCAGGTCCTCGCGGCGGATGGCCTTCACCCGAACTTCGAAGGAGTGCGGATGATGTGCCGCCACCTTCAGGACCTGATACCCCACCTACTTAGACGATTGCCACCGCGCCGAGCCGAAACCCCGACCATCCTCGATCCAGTGTGGCCCACCCCTCAGGAGGCAGCAATCTTGGAACGAAGACAGCCCGTACAGACATCGAGACCCCGAAGACAGGGCTGACTAGCCGCCGGTGAGCTTATTTTTTCCAATATTGACACCGAGCTATCTCCCAGTGCCAAAGCCTTCCTCAAAATTCGCAATTTAACTGAGAAATGTATCCGATATAACTCCCACCGTGCCGCACTACAAGTCTATAAGGACCATGGCAAAATTCCAAGAGGACTCGCCATAAAACTCAAACCTACCCTCCCTATAAAAGACAACCTTCAAAACAGGTGGGACGAAATCCTTGCCAATGCCTCATCCGCCTTAATAGATGTCCTCATATCCCACTGTGATGAATCCACTAAGGAAATATCTCAGGAAGTTCAAACCATCCGCGAAAATGTCACCCTTAGCGATGCGCACAAGTCGGAATTGCTGCAATTTACAACAGACAAAGAGATCGAAGTACGTAATACCAAACGTAAAAAACTCGCTAGGGACCAGATAGACCCAGACCTTCTGTGTGAATGTGATATCCAACTTAAATCAAGCAATACTGTAAATACTCCCTCATTAAATTCCCAAAGTGAAGCCCAAGATAGTACTCGTGGTAGTCAAAATTCCTCAATTCACACCATCACCACCAGCACTGCATCACAGAGCGTCGTTAATTTGTCGTCTCACCCACTCACAGACTCCGAAGTCTCGCTGCTTAGCCGGGGCCTTTCATTCTGCCCTAACAATAATAAAGCAAACGAATATCAACTTCATCTCGATTTAGACAACTTCGCTCGACGAATGCGCCTTAAAGAATACTTTTATGATAAACACGATCAAACCCCCAATCATTTTAGGCCACCGTCCGATTTTACACCGGAACCTAATCGTCAGAAAGCCCTAGATATCTACATAAAGGCAGTGCAGAAAGATATTATAACAGCATACAATTCTTCTTCTCGCAAACCCAAACCGAATATTACCCCAGCGGAGCATCGTAGTCTTTCTGATCTCAAACAATCGAAAGACATAATAATCAAAAGAGCAGATAAAGGTGGTGCAATTGTTGTAATGGATATGCAAAATTACATCGATGAGGGACTCCGACAATTGGGTTGTGCTACTTTTTACAAGCCACTGGACGGTGATCGTACGGAACAAATTGTTACTGACATCACCAAAAATTTAAAGACACTAAAGGCAAGAAAGAAAATCGATTCGGCATTATATGATTACCTTCTCCCACATAACGCAAAACCAGGCAGGTTCTACATGCTCCCGAAAATTCACAAACCGGGAAATCCCGGACGCCCAATCGTTTCTTGTAATGGAACAGCCACAGAAAATCTCTCTAGCTTTGTAGACTATCTCCTTAAAGACATACCCCCACAACTTCCTTCGTATATTAAGGACACTAATCACTTCCTCCAAGTACTAAACCAATGTCAGCCACCCGCTTCTAGTCTCCTAGTTACGCTAGACGTGTCATCCTTGTACACCAATATCCCACACGAAGACGGGATCACCGCAGCAGAAACGGCTTTTTCAAAGTACTCCGATTCCCCTTGTGATTCGACTGTGCTATCTGCTCTACTGAAACTGATCCTGAGGAACAATAACTTCGAATTTAATGGCAGACAATATCTACAAATCAGCGGCACAGCTATGGGCACTAAGATGGCACCCAGTTACGCAAATATATTCATGGGCAGTTTGGAAGAAAATTTCTTGACCCAGTGCGAGCTAAAACCTACTCTCTACAAACGTTACCTGGACGACATATTTATGATCTGGCCACACTCGGAAGACCTGTTGGATTTTATACGCAACTTCAACAACTTCCACCCCTCCATTAACTTCACTCATTCTTATTCAGCCACCATTGTTAACTTCCTAGATGTTCAGGTTAAATTCACTAATGGTGGTTTAACAACTGATCTGTTCCGTAAGCCCAACCGATTCTCAACAATACTTATCATTTCAAAGCTGCCATCCGCGGCACACGAAACTGGCCATCCCCTATAGTCAAGCCCTTAGATACAGGAAAATATGTTCAAATGATGGCGATCTGGAAAAAAATTTAGAACAGCTGCAACAAACTTTCGTTGATCGTCAATATCCACTGAACCTTGTGCAACATGCTCTCAACAGGGCTCGCAAAGTAGATCGCATTAGCTTGTTTGAAAAAAGAAAAATAACTCGAAAACCAATTCGGTAAACTTAACTGTAACATTCACCGGAAATATCCCAAACATTAACAGCATACTTAACCGCCACCATAGTATCCTCCTCCAGTCCGAACGCACTAAGGAAATTTTTCCCGAACCACCACGTGTCGCTTACAGACGTACATGTAATCTGCAGGATAACTTAGTCCGCTCTAAAGTAAACAGTACGATAAACCCTTCGATTGGTTGTCACCCATGTAATGGCCGACGTTGTCAGATTTGCAAACTAATGGAGACCACGCAGGAAGTCAAAAGTACAAAGTCTAATTTTACCGCCAAGATCATTGCAGACCTAGACTGCAATTCCTCGAACGTCATCTATGCAATCCAATGTAACGCATGTCAAGCACAATATGTGGGTCAGACAACAGCTTCTTTCAGAGTCAGATTCAACAACCACCGATCGGATGTCACCAAAAAACCTAATCTTCCAGTTTCCCGCCATTTCAAGCAGCCAGGTCATTCTTTTAACGATGTATCAATCTTTATTCTCCAGTCAAACTTCAACTCTGACCGCTCCCAAGAGCAACGCGAATCCTACCTAATCTACAAATTCCAATCGACCATTAACGAAGACCCCGGCATGCTATCAACAATAAGAAGTCTAACCTCGTAGATAAGGCACTTTTTTCCAATTCCTTTCCAGCCGGATGGGTTGCGCAACCTGGACAAAGCCACTCCCCCAAGGACGATGACATCACACTTGAACCTGACAAGTCAACATTCTCGAACGTGACCCATTGACAACCGCCAGGTGGCGGGGATTTCCCTTTCTCGATGACGTCACTATGCGAGCCTTTATAAGCTCTGTGTATCACTGACATATTTTTGTCCTGACGAGGGCGGAGCTTCCGCCGTAACGTAGACAACCCTTTTAGTATTCCAAGTATCTTAAATGTAAATAAATTATCCGTTTTTTCTTACTTCCCGTACCTTCGTAGTCTGTGTTTAAATTTTCATTTCAGCTACATATATTCGCGGTCGTCCGAACCTCATTCACCAAGTATATATATATATATCTACCCAGGGCCGACGAGCCGCAAACACGGCGAAACACGTGTCCTCTGGTGCTGTCGCATCGTTCAATGAGTATCTATCTATCTATCTATATATATATATATATATATATATATCTTGAAAAGTTGGAGTTGGATCGGACGGCTACGTAATTATAGTTGAAATAAATGGGAGACAGAAGACGAAGGTAGGGGAAGTAACAAAAAAGGGGTTTATTAAAACTTAAAAATCATAAAAGTTAGGGAGGATGTCTACGTTACGGCGGAAGCTCCGCCTTCATCGGGACAAAAGAGCTAAATACAAAAGAGCTGAAAGAGCTAAATGGCATTTAGCTCTTTTGTCCCGATGAAGGCGGAGCTTCCGCCGTAACGTAGACATCCTCCCTAACTTTTATGATTTTTAAGTTTTAATAAACCCCTTTTTTGTTACTTCCCCTACTTTCGTCTTCTGTCTCCCATTTATTTCAACTATATATATATATATATATATATATATCCTCCCCACCCGCCATTTCCCTGGTATGGCTATTGTACATAATTCTTCCTGCTTCGTGATTTCTAGCTTCACGACGGGTTTCAAGCAATAACCAGCACCGATTTGGACGTCAAGTTGCTAAGCTTCCTGAACATGTATGGAGAGAGATGTCTCTACTTGAGCAAATCTCAAGCAAGAGCAAGAGTTGGAGGACAACCTCTCAAAGCTTCAGGGAGACCCCAAGAAATGTATGTTGTGAAAAGCCTGCTGCATACGTTTTTCAAGTCTGCTCCACACTGTTAAATATTCGGATAGGGTCAAAGTGCAGTTACGCTTGTATTACTGCATCTTTATTCCAGTACATGTGTGATAGAAATGAAATAGCTGTACTGATAAACCAGCCCTATACAGAATGATCGGAGCTGGGCAGACCAATCTGTGGATATAATGGTGATGAAGCATTCGTTGAACAATGATGCCATTTACGAATTCATTTGATCTACTATCTTGTACTGTATTCCTCATTCCTTATTCCTCACAGACCGCTTTGCCCTTTGGATTATTGAACTTCTACCATTGTTCGTGAAAAAGCAGCCACATTTTCTGAAGGGACCAGTAAGTAGTATTTTTGGTCTTTTACTTAGCCTCTGTCCATTTATATTCTTTTTTCCAAATGTTTGTTACAGGACATCTATCCATCACTGGTGGTGAATGAAGAGGACAACACCGTGTATGCCATTTTCGAGGACTTGAAAGTGGAAGTGTTGGATACGATCGGAGGGGTCACTCACCTAATCGAAGTATATTGGATATTTAATATCAAATATTCGCAAAAGAACCAGAACTTTTTTTCGCTTCTTGAGCATTTCTGTGACTTAAAGTGGTCTAGACCACTGGTGCCTCTTGTCCTGCGGGCAATTTCTTCAATTGAGCAAGGCCCATGATTTTGTAATTCAACTGAGAATATCAAATAAAAATTGTCCTTTTTCACTTACTGTGTAATGGTTCTTTATTTACATGGTACAAAGACCACTGGTTAACGAAAGGGGCCGCATGGAGCTAGTAAAGACATCTTCACCTGAAGAAGTGCAGACTCTTGCACGAAAGTTCTTGTTCAAAATCAATCGTAGTTGCTCCTAACCGTTTTTCATGTTACGTGTGTGATTCCCTCTTCGGGGGCTCCTTGACAGTGTTTCTCCTTTTTTGTTTCCCTTTCCGACATACTTCCAGTTACTAAGAAGTTAGTGCCGTGTGTGACAAGTAACTGGTTAGTGTTTAGTTAGTAACCCTGGCTACCTTTTTTTAAGAGTGTACTTCCCATCGCCCAAGGCGTCCTCGCCGTTCTGCTTCGAGATCCTCATTGTGCCGCACCCCTTCGCCTGCTGCCCCAACACCTCCCGGTGCCACCTAGACGGGGGCTCGTCTCTGCTGGTACCACCACCGCTTTCGCCATCGTGCCCAGCACTGTATCCCGCCCTGTGCGTGACAGGAAAACCAACGGGCCGACCCCTGATGGCGGCAAGTGGTCCTGGCCCTGTTTCCAGGCGTCTCTCAGGCGATTGCATTGCAGGATACCGCTTCCTTGTCGACACTGCCGCGGAGATCAGTGTTATCACGGCTTCTGCTGCTGACCGTCGCCGTGCTCACTCTTGCTCTAACCTCCAAGCCGCCAATGGGACCATGATCAAAACTTACGGACTACGTTCCCTCACGCTTGACCTGGGCTTAAGAACATCATTTCGTTGGGTTTTCGTCCTCGCTGATGTTTCGCAGCCTATTCTTGGCGCGGACTTCTTGGCCTTCTTTAGTCTGTCTGTGGACGTCCGCCACCGGCGACTTCTCAACAGTACTACGTCTCTACGGGTGAAGGGCACATGCTCCTCCCACTCCCCGCTTGGCATCCGTGCCCTGCGTCCCACTTCACCGTATGACGCCATCCTAGTCGAATTTCCTGACATAACCAAGCCCTGCAACCTCAAGGCTCCCGTCAAACACAGCGTTACGCAACACATCGTCACAACTGATCCCCCTGTGTCTTCCCGTTACCGTCGGCTGCATGGCGACCGCCTCACCATTACTAAACGGGTATTTGAGCATATGCTCGAACTTGGCATAATCCGCCCGTCCTCCAGTAGCTGAGCGTCGTCATTGCATATGGTTCCCAAGTCCCACCCCGACGACTGGAGGCCGTGCGGCGATTATCGGGCTCTTAACACCAGGACCGTTCCCGACAAGTACCCTCTGCCCCATATACACGACTTCACCGCTGACCTTGCTGGATGCACTGTTTTCACGACTCTCGATCTCGTTAAGGCTTACCATCAGATACCGCTGCACCCTCCCGACATCCCGAAGACGGCTGTCAGCATGCCCTTTGGGCTCTTCGAGTTCGTCAAGATGCCCTTTGGCTTACGCAACGCCGCGCAGAGCTTCCAACGCTTCATCAACGACGTCTTGCGCGGTTTACCATCCGTTTCCGCCTACTTGGACGATCTTCTCATTGCAAGCGCCTCGCTGGAAGAGCACATTGCGTACCTTCGGCAAGTTTTCACACGCCTGCAAGATCATGGCCATGTCATAAACGTGAAGAAATGCCGCTTTGGGCAGCCGGAAGCTAAATTCCTCGGCCATCACATCAACCAACATGGTATTCGACCTACAAGTACAAGTACAAGCGATCCGTGACTTCCCTCGGCCGCAAACAATCCGTCAGCTCCGACAATTCTAGGGTTTGTTGAATTTTCACCGTCGGTTTATCCACAACTGCGCCCACATCTTACAGCCTCTCACCGACCTCCTTAGGGCTTGCAAGTCGGCACCGGCTCTGCTGGCGTGGTCGGAGGAAGCTGAGAGTGCCTTCTGCGCTGCTGAGGAGTCCCTGGCGAACGCCACCCTTCTTGTGCATCCCTCCCCATCAGCACCCACTCGCTTGATGGCTGACGCCTCTACCACAGCTATTGGCGCCGTCCTGCAGCGGTTGGTTGACAGCAAGTGGTAACCGCTCGGATTCTTTTCCCGTCGCCTTCAACCGGCGGAATTTCGTTACAGTACGTTTGGCCGCGAACTTCTTGCAGTGTATGCCGCGGTCAAACACTTCCACTTCTTTCTGGAAGGCCGTGAGTTCCATATTCTAACGGACCACAGGCCTTTGACATTTGCGTACACCGCGAACCGTTCCAGCTACTGCGAACGCGAAACCCGCCAACTTGCCTTCATATCCGAATTCTGAACCGACATCCGCCACATCCCCGAAATAGAGAATTCGGCCGCCGACGCCCTTTCCCGCATCAACGCTATTCCTTTCCTGCCCTCCCCGGTGAACATCGGGGAGCTCTGCAATGCACAATCTCAAGATCCTGAGCTGAACGACCACCTCTCCGGCACTTCCTCTTTGACGCTGCGTCCCGTGACCCTCCCAGGCTTTCCAAAGCCTCTCTTCTGCGACACATATACGGCTTGCCCCCGCCCCTTCGCCACGAACCCTGGCGCCGCCGGATCTTTACCCAGCACCATAATCTTGCACACCCCGGCGTGCGTGCAACGCACAAGGCCATTGTATCCCGCTATGTCCTGCCTACCATTAACAAGGACGTTCGGGCCTGGACCCGGTCTTTCATGGCATGTCAGCGGACAAAGTTCACCGTCATACCCGGACACAGACTAGCGCCTTCCCCACTCCCGAAGCTCGGTTCCACCATGTGCACGTGGATTTGGTTGGGCCGCTTCCCATCTCGCAGGGTAACCGATACCTCTTCACCTGTGTTGATAGGTTTACCCGTTGGGCGGAAGCGCTACCGATCCCCGGCGCCACGGCCGACACTGTTGGTCGTGCATTCCTCTTCGGTTGGGTCGCGCTCTTCGGCTGCCCTGGCATCGTCACCACAGATAGAGGTCGCCAATGTACCTCCCGTAGCATCGAAGCCCTCCTCTCTGCCATCGGCGCGAAGCATTCGAAGACCACGGCCTACCACCCTTCAGCAAACGGCATGGTCGAACGCCTGCACAGGCAGCTGAAAGGCGCCATCTGCGCGAGAAGCGACTCTGCGAATTGGGTCGATCACCTGCCCTGGGTGCTCTTAGGTCATCGCTCATCCCTCAAGCAGGACCTCCATTGTAGCCCCTCGGACCTGGTATTTGGTTGCCCGCTGAGGCTTGCCGGCGACTTCCTCAGCTCCCTGTCCCCCGCGCCTCCCAGTGCTCGTGACTTTGCCGCACAGCTTCGCGACCATTTCCGGGATCTTCAGCCCGTTTCCCCACGCCAGCCCACCAATAGGAAGATATTTGTCCACCCGGACCTCAAGACCTCTTCTCACGTCTTCGTTCGCGCGGACCACGTTAAGCCGCCACTCACCCCAGCGTACACTGGTCCCCAGCGCCTATTGGCGCAAGATGAAAGACGGTGACAGCCGACATCAATGGCCGCTCGGAGGTACTCACAAAAGACAGAGTGAAGCCCGCCTACTTCGACGCACTACTCTCTCCCGTCCATCTTCCGGCGTCGCCTCCACCTCGCCCGGTTCCCCCGATCACTACCCTCCTCAAGAAAAGTCCCCTGGCATTCTCCTCTGGTTACCTACCAGTCTAGGGGGGAGGCCTGTAGCATCTTCGCCGCCTAAAGACGACGAGCGCCCAGCTCACTAGAGCGAGCGACGATGAGCGCTCAGCTGACCCGAGCGCGAGCGCCTGGAATTAAATCACTTTCAGTTCTGCCACAGAACTAGCTGGTTGTCGGCTATTTCTTCCGTGGCATCTTTGCCACATGTAGAAGGACGTTTCGCTAGGGCTGTCCACACGTTGTCACGTCGCTTCCGTGGTAGTAATAAATTGATGAGATGCTATCGCATCTTTGGACGTTTCATTACAAGTCGTCGACAACATTCAGACGCTTCCGTGGTAGTAATAAATTGATGAGATGCTATCGTGTCTTCGGGCGTTTCGGTACAAGCCCCCGGCAACATTCAGATATACTACGCCTGTCAATGTTATTGATCCGTCAGGAACGTATCTGATATTAGATGAACGGATGTTTTTGTACCACTGTTACAGTTCGCCCCAGTAAACCATGAATGTCCCTGGGATGACTGCAAGACATCCTTACCAGGATATGTGGACTACCTGTGGACGTTCACAATCCTCCCAATGACGTCAGAGTGGACATCCCATGGATGTTAAAACAAGCATCCATATCATGTCACTGGGATGTCTTTCAGAGACATGATCTGGTACCTTGTTGGGACGTTTTTTATGTTATGCTAGGTGTATATACTTTGAGCAATACCATGATGCATGGGGTTCAGCTTCAACGTTTATTGATGCACGGACTGAGTACAGTAAGACAGCTTTTCATAAAAATACTCTCGACTAGAATCAATCAAAAGTAAGATAGGAAACTACAATAGTACCACAGCAGCGAGGAGCTTATACATATGCTGGGTTTATAAGCATTTTTAGCAGAATGGAGACAAAAATATGCAGGTTGTGTAGAGAACAAGGTTAAGCCACATTGTACTACATAGCATGTAACCAGAGTAGCAGAGGCACAGCCGTAACACACGTTTATGGGTGTGTTCTCTATTGACCAGTGATATCAGGTTTGATGTGATTGGGGACACTGTCTTGATGCCCATGCTAACACGTGGAGCTGATCTGATACTAATATTAACAGAGCTGTTCAGGCTCATGTTAACACTAGAGCCTCTCTTATGCTGATGCTAACATGAGGGCTGCCTTAATGATGATGTGACACAATAGTTGCATTGATGCTGGTTATGGCAATCTTGAAAATGCTGCTGTGTGGCCAGCAACGGCAAGCTATTCACCGCCCCTCCCCGTCGCTGTCTAAATGCTTTCTGAAATGTTATGCGAAGTAAGCCTCTCATGTCTGGAGGAGATGAGAACCCGCAAAAACCCTCGCGAAACAGTAGATATAGCAGCAATAAATCACTTAATTCACCACTCACGAGTACGTACCTCTGAAAGCATCCCCATTCATCATCAACACACCTGAGCATTCGTCTCACGCAGACACAAAATTCGCAATGATCGGACGATGAACAACAATGAAAAAAAGCACATAGATTCTCACTTCCGGTCCAACTTTTTTTCTCAAAGCATTTGCAGATCTTGTAATGACGTGCATGAGTCTCCGCCACATTGAACACAATGCTTGCGTCTTTCTTCCTGGTGCACGTTGCGCCATACACGCCTAATCTGCAAGAAATATCTTTTCAGAAAACACGATGACAGCATACCCATGTGCAGTAGGTGTAGGTGACATATACACACCCTCTGCAAAAAGTCGCTCACAGTTTCATCTTGCGTTCCATCTCCCTGTCGTTGGTCAGATTGCCTTCTGGGCCCCTCTCCTTGTCTCCACCGCTGCTGAAAGTTCAGCCCCACGTGCATCCTCTCTGCTTTCTTCTGTACAGTGCTTTTCCTCATCTTTCACATCCCATTTAGGGTCAGGATCATCTGGCGCTCGAACGTCCGGAAGATTCCCCAAAATCAGGTCGTACAGTGGGTCCTCCATGCATTTGACCGACAATGGCCCACTGTAGAAGGGCGTCAATACTTGTATTTGCGCCTCCGGCAAATACCTCACCGTTCCATCCACCAAGACAACAGGATTCGACTCCCCTGTCATGTCCTCTTGTCCTACAAGCGACTTCCGCACAATTGCAGTGTTACTTCCGGTGTCACGGAGAACGGTTACCTCGCGTGACCCAATCTTTCCTGCCACTACTGGCAATCTGTCGACCAAAAATTTCGTGTCGCGGGCAATGAATGCATATACAACTGGGAGCTTTTCTCCGTTCTTCAACTCAACGTAGCCATCTTCTGACCATTCGCGTCTCTTCCCTTCTTCCTGTCTTGGGGTAACAACACACGATGCCTGTGGGGCCCTGGAAACTCTCTCTTGGCACATATTTGCTGTATGCCCCGCCTTTCCGCATGAGTAGCAGGTGACGCTCTTCTTCCCACTTGGCGCACGTCTTGGCTCTTCTAATGATTTCGGCTCGTCTCCTCTACTCCGACTTGCGTGGCTCTGTGCTTCAAGAATCGGTCAGCCATTGTGGCCATCTCTGTCAGATATCCCGCTTTCCGTTCCTTCAGGAAGGTGGCCACCTTCGTAGGGCATCCCTTGGTGAACTGCTCGGTTATCAGCAGGTCCCGCACGCTGTCGAAGTCTTTCTTGGTTTCAGAAAGATCGATCCATCGACCAAACAGGCTGCTTAATCTTGCGGCAAACTGGGTCCCTGTCTCCCCATCTTTGGTCCTTCCGCTTCTAAACTTCTCCCGTTCCCCCTCAGCGGTGAGTCTGAACCTTTGCAGAAGTGCCCGTTTCACTTGATCGTAGTCCGCGAAATCTTCGGGGGTGAGTCTCGCGAACACGGCCAGTGATTTTCCTACAAGGCATCCGCTCAGAGCGGTTGCCCACTGTTCCTTCGGCCAACGCTGTCCCGTAGCGAACCGTTCGAATCGAAGGAGGTAGGCATCGAGATCGTCTATCTTCTCATCGAACAGTGCGAGCCAACGATGCGGGGCGATAGGCAACGTACTGGGCGCCTCCCTAGGACCCGTTGGAGTCGCGGCCAGGCCCGAACTCGCATTCTGAAGTTCTTGTAGCTTTATCTTTAATTCTAAACTCCGCTTTTCTTCTTCTACCCTTAGCCTAGCTGACTCCTCTTTTACCCGGAGTTGTTCTTTCATTATCTCCCGTTCTTCTGCCCTTTTCTCTCTTTCTCTAGCCTGCTCTTTCTCGATCCATTCCCTCAAGGCTGCGCCTTCTAGGCCAAGTTCTTTCCCGACCAGCAACAGTTCTTGTAATTCCATAGCTTCGAAAACACACGGTATTCCTCTCGTGCTCACCTACCCGTTACACCGCTTTCCCCCACGGCAACACTGTGTCCTGTCGCGGACGCCAATATTTATACACACCGTCTGCACAATGTCGCTCACAGCTTCATCTTTTCATCAACGGCGTAAGAAAGCTGGTTCCATCTCCCTGTCGTCGGTCAGATTGCCTGCAAATGGAGTGAAATCTACAATGACAATGCATATGGCACAGCCGAACATATTATTTCACAGTTATATTGACTACACACCTTACACGGCGAAAATCCTGATGGCGAAGAGCGATTTTGACTTCAGATACAGGGCCTGTCACAGAGTCCAGAGATCGGGTGCCTCTGCGACCAGGTTATTTTTGACACAGTCGAAGCGTTGGGTAATAACAGCTAGACGTGCAAGTGACACGAAACAGGAGCCATGTTTACTCAACAAAACAAAATTTACTTTAGTGCGAAACCAGGATCACACAAAACTGATATCATTACGATGCCCAGATACCTATACGACTACAAACGGGAACTCAATTGCTATATACAGGCTTGAACAACTATTAACGCCCAACTGGCACTCATGCCTATCATAACCAGTATCAAAACTTCGAAAAACTAATCGAGAGTCTTAAAAGTGGTCTCCGCGACTAGCCCAAGTCGAAAGCCAGGCGTCCTTGCCGTGTTGTTTAGTCCAGACTTCTCGTCTGCGCGCAAAAACCCGCAGGTGATGCTTCTTCACAAAGAAATATCTCCGCATTGAACACAGACATGAAACTCAAAAATGAATTCAAACATACGAGATAATGATCAAGCATACTTGGCGCACTGTGACACGACCCCCAACTCCAGAATATTATGCAAATAATATGCACAGCCAAAAAACACATGTGCGCACAAGTACACACTGTTATGGGAAAACAAACAGATGCACGTCCATTCCTATATTTCGGGACACATAACAGCCGTTACAATCAAACATCCTACACCTTTTTACACTCCACGGAAGAGACAAACACTTATTGAGTCCTAGAACACACACAGAACGTCGGAGGCATTAAAATAAATGGGTTATGTAAAACCAGCACAACAAGGTTCAAATAAGCTATTCGTGCCCATATTACATTCTACTGAGGTAGTCAGCTCCTGCATTCTCACTACCCTTAATATACTGTATACGGAAGTGATATTCTTGCAACAATAAACTCCAGCGCATAATGCGCGCGTTCATGTGCCTCGTACGGTTCAGATACACCAGGGGCTGGTGATCCGTCTGGAGGATGAATTCCTTTCCGTACAGGTATGTGTGAAACTTTTGTATGCCCCCAGGTGAGGGCAAGTCCCTCTCTCTCACTCGTGGCATACGCTACTTCTCTCGGTAGCAACTTGCGACTGGCGTACGCAACAGGGTGCAACGTACCTTCGTGTTCCTGTAGGAGTATAGCTCCTAAACTTTTATCAGACGCGTCGGTTCGAAGGACGAACCCTTTTTCCAGGTCCGGTAGGCGCAAAATTGGGGCCTGGGTCAGCAGACGTTTCAGTTCGTTGAAAGCAGTTTCATGTTCGTCTCGCCAATCAACATTGTTGCTGCACCCCTTTTTCGTGAGATCTGTCAATGGTGCCGACACTTCTGCGTAGTGTTGAATAAAATCCCGCTAATATCCGGTCGGTCCCAGAAAAGCACGGACTTGACGCTATGTCCTTGGTCGTTCGGCGTTCTGGATTTTCTCCACCAGGTTCGTCAACGGGGCCACCTGTCCTCGTCCAATCTTACGTCCCACGAACGTAACTTCCTCCAGACCCAGTGCGCATTTAGTAGGCCGTACTTTAAGCCCAGCGTCTCGTACTCTTCCAAAAACTTCTCTCAAGGTTGCCAGGTTTTCCTCCCAAGTGCCGCTGGCAACCAGAACATCGTCGTAATAGTACCTGACATCAGGCAGATCGCCGAATAGCTGCCGCATCAGCCTCGTGAAAACTGCTGGTGCCGTCTTCACTCCAAATGGCATATATCGGAATCAGGGTGTCGAACCGAAACGTTTTTCGTTCCGGTTTTCGTTCCGGTTACATCATAAACGATCCGGTACCGGTTCTGCTCCGGAGCAAAAAAATAACGGTTCAAACCAGTTATTAACCGGTTCCGCTTCTGCTGGGAATATTCATTCCCACAACAAAAAATCAATGTTACAAAATGTTTTATTTTTTATTTTATTCCGTTTATTCCGCATACATGGTATTTAATATTAATAGACAGCTGTGAAATTGGTAGCTCCTGGTTCCTGTAGGTTACTGTCTGTTCAAATGGGCTTTCTCCTTTCTTGAAGCGCATTCTACAAACGGACTTGTTTGTCGTGATGTCATACGTAAAGTACAGGGTGTGTGCAGAAAAACGTGACCCGCATTTTGGCCCATAGCTTGTTGCCTACCTAACTAACGAACTCTCGGTGGCGCATGATGGCGCATTTATGCGTTCGAAATCTGCAGTAAAATTGTGGAAGCCATACTCGGCTTAAATAAACGGGACAACGAAAACGTCGGCTTCCGTGCACCAGAATAGGGCAACATGGTGGACAACAGGGTGTATGTGAAAGGGCAACATGGTGGACGTAGGAGAGTTGTGTTCAAGTACCGTTAGGGGAGCTATCGGTGCATAAATCGAAACGATGTCCCACATTGGATGCTCATCGGCTCATCGGCAGTACCCCTAGCGGTGCCTGCACATAACTCTCCTGAGCCCGAAATGCACTAGCATGCACTGTCATGACCGCCCTATTCTAATGCATGGAAGCCCATGTTTTCGCGCTCTGTTTATTTTTTTTACACTGAGTACGGCTTCCAGGATCTTTTTGTAGCTTTCGCACGCATAAATACGCCGTCGTGCGCCACCGGAAGTTCCTCGGCTAAGTACACAACGAGTTACATGTAAAAATGCGGGTTACGTTTTTCTGCACACACCCTGTACTTTCTTGCTGGGTTGGAGCGATCGCGTCCCATCCAAATGTCTGTTGCTACTGTCTAGCCAGCAAGCACCACCGCACGAGTATATATACGACGCAAATCGAGGAACACCTTCACTCACAAACGCGCTCGACGGCTCCGTTTCATTTTCTTGGTGTCCTGTCCACAAAAGAGTTGCCACTTCGCACGGGCTTGCCCTCGCGTATACGTAAATGTATTCAACTTAGCTGCTCTCAAACAAGGGACGCGTTGCGCGACATTACCGATAAAGAAGCCATTATGCAGCCCTCTTGGGTCGCTGTTTAGTTCAGGAGAGTTTGGGGGATCAAATTAAAACGAACACTACGGCACATTGCTAGAGAGTCACATGTACCTCTAAGTCTGTGTGCGTGCGCGAACGGTAAACCATTACAAAGGGAGCCTAAGGGTCATAGTATACCGACATACATTCCACCGTAACAGTAACCCTCGTATAGTATCCGTGACATGACTTCAGAGCACACGACGTCTGTTTCATTCGCCTGTCCGTAGTTCAAACCGGCGAAGTTTTTTCTTGGACCGCAAACCGTTAAATATATTTTTCGGTTTCCCTCCTGAGCGAAAAAAACGCATACGGTTTCGATTCCGTTCCGGTTCGCACCAAAATAGCGGTTTTTTTCGGTTTTCGGTTCCGGTTTTCGGTTCGCTCCGACACCCTGATCGGAATTGATCAAGTCCTGATGCTGTTGAAAACGCAGTCCTTGGCCGTGACTGTTCGTCGAGAGGAATTTGCCAGTACCCCTTGCTAAAATCAAGCCTTGAGAAGAATTTCTTCTTCCCAATGTCAGCGAAGAGATGATCCGCCCTGGGGATCAGCTCGGCATCCGGTTTCAACACATTGTTCAATCTTCTGAAATCGATGCACAGGCGATGTGTGTTATCTGGTTTCTGAACAACGAGGACGGGCGAATTATAGGCAGAGCTGGACTTCTCGACAATCCCAAGGCGTAGCATTACCTGCACTTCGTCCTCTATGGTCTTAGGGACTGCGAATGGCAGTGGATACTGTTTGGTATACACAGGTTTCGGGGTAGACAGTTCCAGTAGGCACGTGACTAGGTTAGTTTGTCCCGGTACGTCTGACATGATCGTCTGAAACTCGTCCACCAGGTGTTCCGCTTACCTCTGCTGTTGTGGCGTAAGGGTCGTAGCAAACATTACTTGTCTTGGTAACAACACACGATGCCTGTGGGGCCCTGGAAACTCTCTCTTGGCACATATTTGCTGTATGCCCCGCCTTTCCGCATGAGTAGCAGGTGGCGCTCTTCTTCCCACTTGGCGCACGTCTTGGCTCTTCTAATGATTTCGGCTCGTCTCCTCTACTCCGACTTGCGTGGCTCTGTGCTTCCAAGAATCGGTCAGCCATTGTGGCCATCTCCGTCAGATATCCCGCTTTCCGTTCCTTCAGGAAGGTGGCCAGCTTCGTAGGGCATCCCTTGGTGAACTGCTCGGTTATCAGCAGGTTCCGCACGCTGTCGAAGTCTTTCTTGGTTTCAGAAAGATCGATCCATCGACCAAACAGGCTGCTTAATCTTGCGGCAAACTGGGTCCCTGTCTCCCCATCTTTGGTCCTTCCGCTTCTAAACTTATCCCGTTCCCCCTCAGCGGTGAGTCTGAACCTTTGCAGAAGTGCCCGTTTCACTTGATCGTAGTCCGCGGAATCTTCGGGGGTGAGTCTCGCGAACACGGCCAGTGATTTTCCTACAAGGCATCCGCTCAGAGCTGTTGCCCACTGTTCCTTCGGCCAACGCTGTCCCGTAGCGAACCGTTCGAATCGAAGGAGGTAGGCATCGAGATCGTCTATCTTCTCATCGAACAGTGCGAGCCAACGATGCGGGGCGATAGGCAACGTGCTGGGCGCCTTCCTAGGACCCGTTGGAGTCGCGGCCAGGCCCGAACTCGCATTCTGAAGTTCTTGTAGCTTTATCTTTAATTCTAAACTCCGCTTTTCTTCTTCTACCCTTAGCCTAGCTGACTCCTCTTTTACCCGGAGTTGTTCTTTCATTATCTCCCGTTCTTCTGCCCTTTTCTCTCTTTCTCTAGCCTGCTCTTTCTCGATCCATTCCCTCAAGGCTGCGCCTTCTAGGCCAAGTTCTTTCCCGACCAGCAACAGTTCTTGTAATTCCATAGCTTCGAAAACACACGGTATTCCTCTCGTGCTCACCTACCCGTTACACCGCTTTCCCCTACGGCAACACTGTGTCCTGTCGCGGACGCCAATATTTATACACATTGTCTGCACAATGTCGCTCACAGCTTCATCTTTTCATCAACGGCGTAAGAAAGCTGGTTCCATCTCCCTGTCGTCGGTCAGATTGCCTGCAAATGGAGTGAAATCTACAATGACAATGCATATGGCACAGCCGAACATATTATTTCACAGTTATATTGACTACACACCTTACACGGCGAAAATCCTGATGGCGAAGAGCGATTTTGACTTCAGATACAGGGCCTGTCACAGAGTCCAGAGATCGGGTGCCTCTGCGACCAGGTTATTTTTGACACAGTCGAAGCGTTGGGTAATAACAGCTAGACGTGCAAGTGACACGAAACAGGAGCCATGTTTACTCAACAAAACAAAATTTACTTTAGTGCAAAACCAGGATCACGCAGAACTCAACTGATATAATTGCAATGCCCAAATACCTATACGACTACAAACGGGAACTCAATTACTATATACAGGCTTGAACAACTATTAACGCACAACTGGCACTCATGTCTATCATAACCAGAATCAAAATTTCCAAAAACTAATCGAAGGTCTTATCTGTTGACGCGGGAAGTCTTCCGAGTTGGGACTGGTGTCCGGGGTTCCTTTTCTTCGTTGTCGTCGGTGGTTGGATTTGCGTCACTTCACCTCAATAACATCACAACACCTCGAACATACAAATAGAGCTGTCCCGGTGTCCCCTCGTCCGTACGACTTTCCCCGACGGCCGTGTGCCGTCAAACCCCCTACGTTGCACGAGTGTCCTCCTTCGTTCCGAGTCCCACCAACACTGCCGCCAAAAACACGGCGGTTCCCTTAAATCACCTCTTTACCTCAAACGAGGCCGACACTTGAAAGAACATCTTAATCGAAGGCACCTGGCTCTCCGTACTTTGGCATGTGTTTGATGTTCCGATCCCCCCTGGCTACATGGATCTTAATATGTCACACCTGTTGACTTCTGGCGCCGGCACCTCTCCAGGAAGCTCTTATCCCTTTACCCCTGGGACTCCCTACCGCCGCCCCACACACTGGGAAGCGGTGGCAGTGATTGCTAATCTTAAAAGTGGTCTCCGCGACTAGCCCAAGTCGAAAGCCAGGCGTCCTTGCCGCTTTGTTTAGTCCAGACTTCTCGTCTGCGCACAAAAACACGCAGGTGATGCCTCTTCACAAAGAAATATCTCCGCATTGAACACAGACATGAAACTCAAAAATGAATTCAAACATACGAAATACAAATAATGATCAAGCATACTTGGCGCACTGTGACAGGGCCGCGTCCTCACTTGACATTTCAAACGAGCCTGACTGGCCTGCTGTGGGTTGGCAGAAACATTTGCCCCTTACGGGCTCTTTCTCGCGGAACAGTCCAATGGGTCAGTGCGCCTGGGTTATCCTGGTGCACTGACCTGGTGCACCTGGGTTATCCTGGGTAATTCGGACACGATTTAGAAGGAGAATGTCCTTTTGAGTCACATCGAGAAGAATAAAGGGAGAAGGGTGGATCGAGAACGTGTAGTTTCGATAACCAGCCCTTCACAGTTCACACTCGTATCCCAAGACGTCCTAGGGGTGAAGTTGCTTGCCACTCACAGAGCGTACGCGTAGCTCTAGCTGGATTCGACGATGGCTCTGTACGTCCGTAGCAACCGCGGCGGAAGAAAGCTGGTATATAACGGGTTCGAGTACGACAAGCAGAAAATTTACGGAGACAAGGTATGTACGAGGGCAGTTCAAGTCAAACCGGGACTTTTCATTTTTCGCAAAAGTAAAATGAACTTACAGGCGAGAAATTAGTTTTATTTTTCAACGTAATCTCTAGCTGCACTAATGCACTTGTCTTGGCGTTTCAGGAAGGCTTGGATGCCAGCAGCGCAGAAATCCTTACCGGCGCGCAGCAGCCATGATCGGACCGCATTCTTGATCTCGTCGTCGCAGCTAAAGTGGCGGCCCCCAAAGAACGCCTTCAGTGGCCCGAAGAGATGGAAATCGCTGGGGACGAGGTCTGGACTGTAAGGGGGATGTGCCAGCAACTCCCAGCTAAGTTCCTCTAAGGTGCGTGTCGTGAGATGCGCGGTATGCGGGCGTGCATTGTCCTGTAGGAGGACGACTCCTTTGGTGATGAGGCCCGGCCGCTTTTGCTTCAGCGCCTTATGCACATCCCTGAGAACCTGGCAGTAACATGCTCTCTTGATGGTGGAACCACTGGGCAGAAAATCAACATGAACAACGCCAGCCTTGGTGGTCAGGTGGCCAATATGTTCTCAGGAACTCTGACACTGGGCTCTGAGCCGCCCCGGCCGGGATCGTCCTGCAGTGATGTACAGCCGTCTCGGAACCGTTTGCACCGCTCAAATGCTTTGCTGCGGCTAAGTGTATCGTGGCTATACTGAGCCTGAAGTCTTCTGTGAATTTCAGATGACTTTACGCCTTCATTTACTTGAAACTTCATGACAATTCGCTGTTCGATGTGCGCGCTCACCTCGTTGTCGGCCATCTTGTCCAGCACGTGTCTTCTGTTTTGCACAAATTTTAGACAACCACGTGGTGAACGCGGAGGCCTGTCGCATGTAAAAATGACAAAAGAGAAGTAGCGCGAGCCATTTGTACACTCAGTAGACAGAAAGTCCCGGTTTGACTTGAACAGCCCTCGTATAACCATCCACGAATGCGTTCATCATCACCGGTTTGCTTATTGTTGTGCTCTTCGTGTGTTATAAATTAACATTTGTTCGGTTCTATTTTAGACCTGTTGGCAATGTAGCCTGAAAGGCCAAAGCCAAGCAAGAGCCCACACCGTCAACGACGAGGTGGTCCATACTGTGAACGAACATACTCATGGAGCGGACAACCTAAGGTTGGAAGTTGTCTTCGCTTATTCGGCTATGAAGGAGAAGGCACGCACCACGGAAGAGCCAAACCAGGATATCATCAGCACAATGGCAAATGAAACATTTGATGCTCTCCATTACCTGCCCTCGAGGGACGCCATGAAACGGACGCTTCGGTATGTCTTCTGATATTCACTGGGGCAAAATTCCCAATCACATTGTTTGTGTTATTTCGAACACCGTCGAACAGATCTCGAACGCAACCAAGCAGGCGGGGCTAAAGCGGCATTTTACTTTTTTTCTTCTGTATATGTGTTGCGATGCTATGCATAGTTTTTGCTGGGTCTGCGGCTATCAGCGGACGACTTCAAATTTATGTAAAAAAACAGCGAGGTTCGCTTGGCAATTTTCAAGGTTCCATTGAAAAAAAAGGAACAATACATTTCCTTCTTTTAGAAACTGTCCAGAGTCTCCCTAAATGACGCCAAAAGTTTCAGGCGCGGACAAAGCTCGCCACTTCGTCCACCACTACATACACATTGCTTTTTTGTTTATTACTTTTTCTCAGGCAGTCCTAGTCCACGTGTACAACCAGTAAAGTGGTCGTTTCCTCTAACGCCTGTTGAGTGTACACAATTTTTCCTTGAGGATGGCCACGTATTTCCAAGGCCTAAAGAACAATATAATATTACTGTTGTGCCCCTCCCAAAGCGCGAGTGTTAGACGCGATAGCCATAAAATGATTTTAATATTTCAAATAGTAAATTACGCGGTTGACAATTATGTACTGCTTCCGTGGTTTAACCTCAATCTTTTGTTCTTTTTTTTTAACTCCACAGCAAAAACCGACTGGCTGACCCTGTGCGGAGTGTATGCCAAAGCGCATAAAAGCGTATTATTTTTGTCTCTCAAATCCTCTTTTTTTTTGTGTGTGAGTGTGTGTGTGTATAGGATGCCCTTTACTGCGGATAGCATTATCGGTCATAGTGTACCTTTTTTTTTCTGTCACCGTCCATGCCCTTCGCTGGTCATTTAAATCCCGTTCATCCAAATGATAATCTGCAGCACTTTGTAGTTGACTTATTGTTCTTCTTCGTAGCTTCTTTTTTTTTGCTCTTCCCTTGCACTTAGCTTGATCAGACATGAAGGTATAGGAATAAGGGAATTTTTGCTGCCCTGAAAGCAAATGCCGTGCAACCAAGCACTGAGGCCGATCCTGTGCCCGACGTCACGCTGGCACCGGGTAGGATAATGCACATACAAGGGGTGACGAGACGACATTTTTCTTCTGAGATAAGCTTTTCTTGCACTGAAACGTTCCTGCGTTCCTCATTTGCGTCGTTCCTTATTTAGTAACTCTACCTGGGCCCTTCCTCCCTCCCTTACCTGGGCCCTGGGAGAAGGGTCTATCACTATATGATAGAAAGTAAGACAAATAATTCCGCAGCCTAACGCAACGTGATTAATGAAGTGGTGAACTTTTATGGTGAGCTTTTGTCCGGGAGCCCAAAAGTTCCCAGAACGTAACTGCCGAAAGTCCCACAATCCTGCGGCGAGTACATCGCCAGTTTTATCACTTTATGTGAAACACCCTGTATAAGATAATAATAACAATTGGTGGCTTTATGTCGCGAGATTCTGTATAAGAGCTACTTCATATATGTATGACGTGCTACCTTATGTATGGCACTTCGAAATGAGAGTGTTGTTTGGTAGCACTATTACGCCAATTTAGTGCAAGTAAGCCGCGTTCGTATTTTTCGTCACAAAGAAAATGAGTATTATGGCATTATTATCTACCCCTGCCTGTTCTTTTTCTCGTAAGCGCACCGCGTGAATTTGGATCGTGCGCTCCTGTGTACGTGTTCTTGTATGTAAGGTCAACGCCTCCTCTATAAATGAATGCCTGTCAGATGAGTTTCTTTCGCCGCTGCGGGCCCTCTCCTGTTGCCCTCTCGCTTCCACGTGCGCTCGCCGCGCTTGGCGCTGACTGCCGTGTCCTTAGAACGCGCGAATTCGCCGCAGTTTGAATTGCGATCTTCGTGATGATCACGTTAAGGAATTCTTCACAGGAATTCTTTTTTGCTCCACTTTGGCAGTTAAAAGAAATGAACATGCTGAATCCAGGGAATCGCCTATGGTGCACCACTTCGTGCACACCTGGTGAGGAAGAGAGAGTCGCTGCCGCTACATGAGTGTTGTTTGTTGGTAACTTCTATGGTCGTGCTGGAGCTGTTTCAGAGGTTATAAACATGTTTAATCTCATAATTAGTGTCGTGCAAGTTGAACTTATTTCGTCAGCGATGATATCAGATATCAAAAGTCGTGAGTCAAAAGCGCAAAAGTCGTGAACAGTCGCACCTGTCAGCATTTACTCCTGTTCATAAATCATTGTAGCAGTAAGTGTCGAATGTCAGTACAGTAAGCATTTACTGTAAGCAATAACTGTGAAACGAAACTGGGGAAGGATAGGTGTGAGACTGAAATTGTCATGCTGTGTAGAAAGGAATGGAGGGGGACACTATGTTGGAAAATACTGATACGCAAAAATCGGGTGCCTGCTGTTTTCGTCACGAGTTTTTAACTATACCCCCCCCCCCCACACACACACAAAGTTTGAGAGGCGGATCCAAAATATGTAATTAGAGTATCGAGTAGAAAATACCATAAAATGTATTTTAAATAGAGTACAAGTACACATAACAAAAATTATTGGGTCTGATTGGTAGTATGCGCGCGGCGCGTCCGGTTCCTCCCGCGCAGAATATTTTTCTAGCCATTGTTCGACTGGATCCATAACTCGTGCTGGTATTCGAAATGGTGCTTATTCGACCCGAATAAGGGTACATCGTTGTTACCTCGATTGGTTTGTTAAAATTACCATCTGCAATGCGCTGCTGCTGCGTGCCCATGTGCTCGTCGAGTACACGAAAGAGGGACCCTGGTGTGTCCTTCCACGAGGTTCCGGCAGACCTCGAGCTACGTGAGAAGTGGCTGAAGCTGATTGCCCGCAAGAACTGGGAGCCAAGTTCCACGTGCAACTCGTCCGTCGTCTGCAGTAAACACTTCGTCGTGTCAGACTTCAAGGAAAATACAAGGCTGCGCTTACTAAAGAAGGGAGCGGTACCCAGCGTATTCCCAGGCTACCCGCTGTACATGACGCCCAAGACTCCTCATGTTCGTCGAGAACGAGAGAGCCGTAAGCGCGCCATGTCTGCCTACATTGACGAGGCAACGGGCCAGGGCGCAGAGTCGCACAAAAGGCGAAAGACAACTGCGACGAACGTGTGCGATACGCCGTCCGTCGAGGACCCTGTGCTTTCCGACGACGTTTCTTCTGTGGGCAAAGAATTACTTATTACGGAGGAGGCAGCCCTCACTCCTGCACAGCCTGTGGAACAAGAACCCACATCGGACTGTTTTGCAAGAAGTGATCGAGGTACTTGTTCCCACTTGAACCACTTAAAGAGTACTCCAGTGTTCGCAAAGCGATCGTTCTCGACACAGACGGAAAAGGCAAATTTCACCGCTTTTATTGAACGACGTAAATGGAGGGCTAAGGAACGATCTCTTCGACAGCAAATATCGCGACTGAAGGAGTCTTTAAGGAAACATCAGGAGGAGCTTCGCCAGCTCAAAGACGACTTCAGTGTTGATGCCTTCCTCGACGTCGTGACGGATGCTCGGCAAAACAAGATCAGAGCGACATTTGTTCTTGACCAAGTTGTCAATTACAAGAGGAAGAGGCCAACATGGTCAGAATTCACTGTAAGGTACTGTGTAATTTTGAGGAATCTTTCCACCAGGGCCTATGAGTACGTTCGGTGTGAAGTGTTGCTGCGACTACCGTGCAGAAACACCTTGCAGAAATACATCGGGACATCGACTGGTGAGGTTGGCTTTAGTCCTCTCGTTCGCTGTAGGCTGGATATTGAGCTCCAGAGCCTAGCTGCGCCTCAGTCCAAAGTTTGCAGTCCCGTTATCGACGAGATGCACATTAGGCAGAGGTTAGAATATAACAAACAGCGAGATGCATTCATTGGGGACGTCAATATGGGCAAGGAGTTGGGCCACCTCACGCCAGCCGAACATGTTACCACTCTGGCCAATTCATTGCTTTCTTTCCTGCTCTGCGTCCTGGCTGAGCGTTTCAAGATACCGGTTGCATACTTCGTCACCAAAGCCTGCACAGCACCGGATCTTGCGCAAGCCATCGTATACGTCATAAAAAGTACAGAACAGCTGGGGTTCAAAATTGTCAGGTTGGTTACGGACAGAGTTGTACGCGTTACTCGAAAACAGTAATTGATTACAATTACTGTTACTACTGCGCGAAAAGTAATTCTTTACCGTTACAAATTACTTCATCAAAAATGTAATACGTTACCGATTAAAAATGTAACGCGTTACTTTTCCCGTTACTCTTAAATTGTCAGCCGTAGCAACGCCAACAAGCCTGCAGTGTGCAAACATGCAGCTCTTGTTGCAAATTCTAATGAGACACCAACATACATGATAAATGAAATTCACAAATACATTTGAAAGAAACATACAAAACACATACACGCGTCTATTACAGATTTATATACACATTTAAAACAACACGAAACATCCGCTTCGTTTTGTTACTAAACAACAACAACTTTATTTTCGACCTTGGAGAGTGGGGAGTTTCATCGCCACAGGCGATACTCTACCCCATTGCTGGATTGAATGGGGGGAATAAAGTAACGAGCCCCTTCACAATAACGATCGAAGTCCGATGGTGTCCAGAAATTTTGTTACTATTGTTATGTTCAGCCCGCAAATTTATCAATACAGTCACCTATTTTACTGTTGTTGTTTTTTTAACTATGTTACTGTTGTGTCACGGTTTTAAGGGATTATCATATTACTGTGGTGTGCATGGAACACGTGTGGACTAGAGATGGCCGTCACAGGGACCTCTGCGTCATTGCTTCAGTCGAACTCGTGGTGGAACAGAAGAACAGATTGGCTTGCTGAAAATGGTTGCCATTGTCGACAGAAGGTTAAAAAAGTAATCGATTACTCAGTAATTGATTACTGAAAATTGTAATCAGATTACTTGGAAAATTACTTACTCACAAAATGAATTGATTACGCTAAAAATTACTGAGAAAAGTATTTGATTACTAGTACTGCAATTACTAGTACCGCGTTACGTACACCTCTGGTTACGGACAACCACAAGACCAACGTTGCCGCCATGGACATATTGTGCCATGGACAAGCCACGACGTTTGCCCCGCACCCTGTGGACCCATCAAGACGTCTTTTTTTGGCATTTGACCAATGCCACATTATCAAAAATGTCAGGTCCCAGTTTCTTGCGAAGGATACGGGCGGCCAGAAAAAAATCTCATCTTCATGGTTGAAGGACCTCTACAAGATGCAGCGAGGGTCAACCGTAAAGCCCATAAGGTTCCTCACCCGCAAGCACGTTTATCCTTCAAACATAGAGAAGATGAGCGTAGTGCACGCTGTACAGGTTTTTTCACCTCCTGTGACCGCGGCGCTGCAATACATGAAAGACCAAGCTGGTCTTTGTGACGCGTGACGTGTAGTTCACCAGAGTGCACCACAGTGCCACCAGTGCACCACATGTGACGTGCAGTTCGCATCAGTTGGCCGACAGTCGAGTTCATGACAATGATGCACAAATGGTTCACTGTTATGGACGTGAGTAACACGCGGCAGCATATTCACAAGAACGACCCGGATACAAGACCTTTCTATGACGTGCATGATGACAGGCTGCAGTGGCTGTAGACAATCTTTCTCGACTATGTCCAAAAACTGAGGAACGAGAGCCATCCCGACAACTTCCTGAGCAAGGAGACATTTCACGCCTTGGTGCTGACAACAAGATCAAACGTGCAATGTATTCGCTTCCTCCGCAGCAAGAAAAATTTCATGTTCGTTCTCACACGAAAGTTTTCAAGCGATCCAATCGAGGCGCTTTTCGGATTTCTCCGGAGAACTGCAGGATGCAACGACGCCATGGACATGAGGAGCGTTCTCAGCGGTATTGAAAAAAATGCTGAAGACGGGTCTTGTGACATCATCAAACCGCAGCAACCTAAGTTGCCCCGGGTCACTCCTCAGTTCACAAGCGATCAGTAATCAGGTCATTGAGAACGGGGGTAGCGCAGCCGCCGAGTTTTTCCCACCGCTGGCAAAAGAAAGACTTCGTGAACTGTGCACGACACCAAAACCGCGGTTGACGGACCCAGAGGTAGCCAGCATTGCTCTAATCGGTGGGTACCTAGCTCGCGTGATATCAGAAAAGCTAAGCTGCTCCTCCTGCATCGAGCTGGTTGAAAAACCGAAGGGAAACACACCTGTCGATGGACTCATTGCCTACCAGGATCGAGGAGGTCTCAAGTATCCTTCGAAAGAGCTTGTTTCCGTCCTTATAGGCCTCAGAAGCTACTTAGATATTATACTCCTTCACAGGAAGCGTATGGTTAAGCCACTTGAGTCCAGTGTAAGACACGCTGTCGAGGTGCTGATGGATGCCCCCGTACTTCTGTGCGAAAATGGAGATTGCGAGCACAGAAGGACATTGTTGAGTCTTTTGTGCAGGAAGTTTATAAAACCTGTCCTTAGCAACCACGCATTAACTGTGACTGACAAAAATTCTATCGTGAAAATGTTCGCAAGAAAGCCACTGTCACGCAAAGTACTGAAACTCTAGAGCTTTCTCTCACTCAGTTCTTAGCAGCGTTTGCACAATAAGTCTTTGAATGTGAACAGTGTTCTTCTTTTTGTTTGTTTCTTCTCCAAGTCTCCAAAGGTGAACAGTGTTGTTCTGTTTGTTTTTTCTATAACTCCTGCCTCTGAAAGTGAACAATGTTATTTTTTATTGTTTTTGTTTTGTACAACTTCAATCTTCGAAAGTGAACAGTTGGTACAGTGAGGCACGATGACAGTGTAACAGCAGGAAAGTGGACATGAGGGCAGTACCTGCAGGTACCGTGACTCAGTTTTTATCTTTCATCGCCTTTCTCGTATTGAGAAATTTGGAAGTGAGATTTTAGCGTACATCCCGGGTGCTCGGGTCAAACCTGCTCTCATGCAAGTCATTCATGTCAGGGCCTAAAACCACTTACGCACAGTTTGCACATAATTAAACGATAAAGCTGTTCGTTCTTCAATCATTCTGCAGTTTACACAAACGGAAGAGCACTAAAAGGAGCCGGGAGCGAGCGAAACAAGTACAGAGACCGGCGGTCCTGTCCCGAGTATAGTCACCGGGCCTACCGCCATTTCTCGTCGCACGAGGGAAACCGAGCCTTCGCCAGGGCTCGTTCCGTTCCATTGGTAAGCGCGCGATCTGACAGGCATTCATTTATAGAGGAGGCGTTGGTAAGGTTGACATTTCGTGTGTGCAGGAGGAACAGGCCCGTGAGCAGAGACCACATGTCCTCCCAACAAGCTTAAGCGAATTGACAATTCCGGCGGAGTATGCCATGAAAAATGACGGAACTCAGTTCCTGCTTTATGACTCTGGTTTGGGACACACCGAAAGAGTTATAATATTTGGAAGCCCAGCGATGCTGTCTTCGCTACGATCCTTGGACTTCTGGCTGGCAGATGGGACATTCAAAGTTGCCTCACGGCTCTTTTTCCAGTTATACTCCGTCCACTGCAGGGTCAACGGTTCTGTTCTTCCGGCAGTTTATGCACTAATGACACATAAGACCAAGACAGCGTATGTGACACTACTGACAGCACTGAAGAACGAGTGCGGGCACGAAAACCAACCGGACGTTGTAGTGCTAGACTTTGAGCAAGCGGCTATCAATGCCTTCCAGCATGTGTTCCCTAACACTGTCGTGCGTGGATGCTTCTTCCACTTATCTCAGTGCATATACAGGAAAGTCCAAAATGTTGGCCTGCAGGAACTGTACGCAGCTGACACGGACATCAGCCTAAAAGTCAAAATGATTGCTGCTCTAGCTTTGGTGCCGGAGGACGACGTCGTTCTAGCATTCGATGCTCTGGAAGAGAATAATCCTCAAAATTTCCTTCCTGTCCTAGATCACTTCGAGGATAACTTCATCGGCCGAAGGACAGGAGAAGGCTGACGAGACCCACGGTTCCCCATAGCGATATGGAACCACCATCAATCGGCTCTGAGCTGCGACCCGAAGACGACTAACAGCCTGGAAGGCTGGCATCGCGGTTTCCAGACGCATGTTCAGTGCTCCCGCCCGACTATCTGGAAGTTCCTAGGCGTTCTCCACAAGGAAGACGCAATGAGTTTACATCGGTTGGAACTCCTGGTTATGGGCCACCGCGAACGACAGCAAAAAAACAGAGACTGTGCACAAAGACTGAAGACGTTGGCCGCGAACTACGACCAAACGCCGCTGTTGCGTTATCTGAAAGGAGTTGCCTACAAGGGTTACCGTATAACTTCAACTTTTATTAAATTGTGTTTTGTTTAGCGTACCAAAAACCTACTTGCCATATATATGGTCCAGTGACTGCTTTGAACAAGTCGCTGTTTCACTGTCTGCAGCACTCGTCTGCAGCATTTTTCTTGCATTGGGCAAAAAAGAAAGCGAAAACAACGTGAGCGGGGCCACTGTCAAAAATTTGGGAGAGGAATAATATAAACCTCACGTCCGCGTTAATATCTCGAGGAAAGGGTGTGGAGATAAAAAAAAGCATCGCCTGCTGTTCTGAAATTTTCTTGTATTCCTTTTTTTTTTTGTCATCAAAAGCTTTCATGAAGAAGTCGACTGATAAATTATAATCAATTAGTTATTCGAATTAGAACACACACACACACACAAAAAAAAAAAGAAATCGTGGGATTTCCTCCAGGCCATTGCAACAACCGCATCCAAGTCCGGCTCGCGTAGCTTTATCATTAATTCTGTACCGCTTGAAAAAACACCCTCTATAGGGGTGTCATCACACAGATGCTGCTCACGATGATATACAAATGCATTATTCATCAGTATCCCAGTATTATCATCAGTAACTGGCAATATTGTTGAGTATCTATACAGGGTGTCTTTTTTTTAGGCGATACAGATTTTTCAGCGAAAAGCTCCTGTTCCGTCATATGTTCCTGGCCTGTATGTATGTATGTCCTGGCCTGTCATATGTTCCGTCATATGTTCCTGGGGGTTTAGGTAATTAGTGATTTGACGGTTGAGCAACGTATGGCTAAGAACGTCCGCCGGCCCAGAGATGATAGAAGTGAAAACAGCATGTCTGTAGCCCTTATAGTTTTTTTTATAAAAAATCTGTATCGCCGCAAAAAAGGCACCCTGTATATAAAATATTGGCTCGTAAGAGGCGATAGCATCTTATCAATTTATCACTACAACGGAAGCGACGTGACAACGTGTGGACCGCCCTAGCGAAGCGTCCTTGTACCGAAATGTCCGTGTACCGAAATGTCAGTGTACCGAAATGTCCGTGCACCGAAATGTCCGTGTACCGAAATGTCCATGTACCGAAATGTCCGTGCACCGAAATGTCCGTACCAAAACGTCCTGTACCGAAACGTCCGCATACCATTTGGTTATCCAGAACGAGATGGCATTTAGATTAGATATTTCTCGTACAACCCCTTTTTGCGTTACGTGGTCTTATATCATACAGTTACTTTGTGTCATGTTGTCCCAGATTAAACAGCAATATTGCTACTATAGTATAGTATAGCAGTATAGTAATATATAGTACAGGTTTGAGTAGATTAAAGGAAAGTACAGGCATGTTTTTCTCGAGGCGGAAAGCAAGTTTTTAACCTTGCATATACCACTCATGTGGCTCTAGTTGTGAATGATTTGACCTGCTGGACATGTAAGTTCTAAGACAGACTTTGCACGAACCATGCGTCTAGAAATTTGATTTTGTTTACATTTTCAATATGAACAGAGTTTATTTTATTCGAAAACGTGAACTCAATGAGCTTTTGCGTCTCCAAATTATACATTTCGTTATTTTTTATTTTTAGTATTTAAGGTTAGTATGTCTGTAACGAGCCAGTTCGATAAGTGATCATTGTTTACGAATTATTGGGGTAGGTATTTTCCAATGATCGACAGGTAGAAAATACACTGGTATCATTTGGAAGAGAAACTACATCGTTTACGTAAATCAAGAAGAGGATTGAACCAATTGTTGAGCCTTTCGGCACGCAGAACTTAAAAGTACTGTAACGCAGCACCCATCAAATGTCATTTAGTTTGGCCATTGGATAGTCCAAGCCACCAGGACAAAAACTGCACAAGTTTCATTCCAATCGACGGTGCAATTAATTAGAAAATTACAATTAAAAATTACGGATAACACTGTACTAGGTATTCGAAATGAATCCGTACTCCTGCCACAGAAGGCGGCAACTACATTGCATGCGTATAACACTGGGTCCGACATAACAATCCACCACAATCCACCATAAAATCCGCCCTTGCAATCCACACAACGATTCAGATCTGAGAATAAACGGATAAGCGAACTGAAATGAAATGCTGAGCCGAAAAAAAAAAATTGCGTCAGACGTTCAAGAAGCCAGACAGCGTCGGGATTTGTTTGTTCACAGAGATGACAGAGATTCACAGAGAGAGAGAGTTCATTCGAAAGAGGCCGCGAACAGAAGGAGTGCGCAGGAGCAGCAGAGAAGTAGGGAGAGCCTCCATCGAACAGCGGCCAGCGCTGGGTTACTTCGCAAAAAACACCGTTAACAGGGGTTTCAGAATGTATAGGTAAACACGGAAACTAATAGTATGGTTACTAAAATAACGAAGTTCCGATGCAATAGTGTGTAATACCAATTTTCAGTGTTGCCCGCTGTACAGGAGGTTGTTTGACACTAGGCGTCGCACCGCTCCATTACGCCACATTTTTCATGGCAATTTAAAAATATTCATAGCGCGTTGTCGGTCGTATGGTTCAGCATATGGTATTTAGAAGCAACGAAGTCTCTAGTCACATCACCGGCATATCATGCTTGTCTACTACTTTACAGTACCTTTAAGTGCGCATAACCCTGATGCAAACCACGTAGCCTGATATATTGCGAGCTGAGCGTCAGATAGTTACGAAGCCGCACAAAGGATACCGTAGTGCCATATAATTTGTTAATAAGAATTTCATGTTGGATGCAATCAACCGCTTTTCCGAAGTCTAAGAAGACACCTGTCGTAAGAAATTGATTCTCAATATTTTCAATGCCGTCTATAGAGATGTTGACAAATTCTCAAAACTTATGAGAAAGCTCACGAGATAAATACGATCGGTGCCCTTAACACAGTGTTTCGCTTCTGTCCCACCTCACAATCCTTCTAGGCTTACGTGGGCCCGTTTTGTACTGTTGACATTTGCTGAATTTGTAAGAAGGTTGGGTCGGGATCGAGTGTGCGTATATGGCATATAGCGAAAGACTTCTCATGAAAAGCACATGGAATGTGTTCTTCTGCCTTTTTTGGTCTCGTGATGTGCACTTTTTAAAGCGAAATCGGTCTGCCAGAGGCAGCGGCATAAAACTACGCACTAAAAGCAGAACTTCACCGCAGAGCATGCTGTGCTCCAACCGTTGCCAAGAACGAGTCGACTCGTCGTCGACTTTGTTTCTGTGCAATGCTTCGATGGTGTGCAGAGAAAGCACGCTTTACAGGCGCCCACGTATCGTTTCCGAGAGAAATGTTCGGTGCATTCGCAAAAAAAGATAACTTATCTCGTTAATAAACCGCCATTGTCACGCTGTCCCTGTCCCTGTTAACGCTTTTTCGTAGCATATTTACTTGGAGCAACCACACGTAGTCTGTGAAGTACTACAGGCAATTTCAAATTTCTCCTGCTCAAAAGATGCAAGCATGAATGATGTAGTAATGAATGAGTCAAGCGCGTGAAACTTCATTGGTGCACATGATTTTACATTTCCAAAATTTATTATGCATTTTGTATAATTCCACCATTGCAAGTTTTGTCATTCATAAACTCCTCCATGCATGAGTCATGGTTCCTGCAATGCCTGCAGTGCTTTGTCATGCCTTGCATTAGCAGGCATCACAGTTTATTGCTCAGAAAGTTATCTGTTGTTCCCCGTGAAAACGTTGAGATAGAGTCTAAAGGACGCATGCATCTGAACGACACTAAGTTGTGGTGTCCCGTTCAGCAGCCATCAATGCACCAACCTGAAATGCCCCCATCGCTCCTGACGTCAAGCGGTGCAACCCACAGTTCAGCCGCCAGACTCCGCCACCAAAGTCACGGAAGGGGTCAGGAAGTCAGGAAGAGGTGAAAAGGACCCCAGGGGCACACTCACAGACGAGGAGGCCAGGACTAAGACATGCTGGTGAGTAACAGTAATCTCTTCCTGTGCATATTCAGTAGTCCTGTAGTGCCGTATTGACGGTAACTGTTGAATAACATCTGCTGTGTGGCATCTTCGGTGATTTATCAATAATCACAAGCATGCGCGCGCGTGTGTGTGTGTGTGTGTGTAAGGGGGGGTACAGAAAGTCCGAGAGGTTATTACTACAGACACGTTGTAACAGCTTTATTATCGTTGCTGACACCCATCTACCCCTCAAATCACGGAGCCTCTTCTCCTTGTACCCTCTTAAAAAGGAGCTAACCACCATTCCAAAAGACATCGCCTTTTTTTGTACCAACTATCTATGGACTGCATAGGTGGCACAAAAAGGGCGTACGCCTCCCGTTTGCAACAAATAGGGAGAAAACGATGTCATTCGGGATGACGGTCGGCTAGGAGTGCACTATGTGGTGAGGTTCATTTTTAAGAGTGTAGGGGGTTGACGTGTAAGGAAGTAAAGGGTGTTGCTAAACATTTGGGGGACATGGGGGGAGAGGGGTGCGGTTAGACAAATCACTTGCTATCCTGTAAGAATTATGGAAGTGTTGTGCTGATTTCAGTTATTGTGTGAAACATTGGTTGAAAGTTTATGGCAGATGCTTAGTGTCAGTTACCCACACTTAATTCTAAAACTGTTTCTTGATATTACTAGAAAACTTGCATTGCAATGAATGCCATACCTTTGCAAAAGGTGTAGAGCGTACAGTGTGTGTGCTCCGTAACAAATTTATACCTGCTTTGTCACGCAAATGCAGTGTGATCGTAACGATATGCTCCATCTCTCAAATAAGTATCTTACGTACGATAGGATACAACACCTGGCTGCATGTAATCCGTAACCTTTGTCTAATATAAACAGTGCTGTCTGTTGCTTTCAGTGCGTTTGGTGAATGTACAGACTGCCTTCAGTCGGTCTTCAAATGCTCAGCGTGCAGCACCGAACTTGTGCGAATCCTCGTGCGTAATACGGAAGAACTCATAGGGCTCCACTGCACGGAGGATTACAGCTACAGCTCCAACATGTACTCTGGGGCATTACACACTTCTGCCGTTTTCTTCTTAGTTGCTTTTCTAGGGATCCAAGCCTATTTAGTGCACTGACATGTGCACAGCAGCTATTGAGGGAAGTACTGTGCCTTAGCAGACCATTTTTCCGCACTCAAATTTGTGTTCGTTTCTTATGAAGTTACGTAAAATGACTTCCGCACCGACCCGACCTTCCTCCACCGCAGTGACCCGAAGATGGCCTTCACTGTGTCGCTACGGCTGTCTCGAAAGGAAGAGTCAGCTCTCCATCGTCTTCGCCTGAATATTGCCCGTACTCCATCGTTCCTGTTCAAGATCAAGCAACGTCCCTCTTCGGCGTGCCCCTCCTGCTCCACCGACGCCGGCACCCATCATTTACTCTTGACCTGTCCAAGATATGCCGCTCCTCGGACTGCACTCACGCACCGCCTATCTTCCCTGGGGCACAAAGAGCTCTCTTTGGCCACCCTACTGGGACCTGTAGGGCAGAAGCAATGGGCTGTTACCAGAGCGCTAATATGCTTCCTGGGTGACTCTGGGCTCCTGGACTGCCTCTGAGCGATCGTGCACTCATGCCCCCCTGCTGCCCATGTGCCGCTTGCGTCTTTCTCCTTTTCTGTTTCTGTTTTTTTTTCTTTTTTTACAAGGAATAGCAAGTCGGCTTCTGCCTGGCTGACCTTTCCTTTTTGCCTGCCTCTTTTTTTTCGTAATAAACATATCCCCCTTTTATTTGTCCACTTGGGGCTTTGTAAATTACAACAACATCACATCACAACTACAGCATTACACAATAACAACACAACATAACACACACAGCACAACAGGAACAACATTACTGCAGCATTACTTACAGCATTACAGCACGACTAATAAAGTTCTTGTTTGTTTTACAATGATTAACTCCAAGAAATTTTTGGCAACCCTGATCAGTACAAATATCTATTTATAAAGACACTGACAGCCTTTTACCATTTTTTAATTATTATTATATTAGAATAGAGAATACGGGAACAAAATAAAAGTTGCCCGTATTTATTCCTGACATAAATAAAGTAACGCTACATCTGATACACGTGGTAAAGACAAAACGAAGTCCGTGTATATGACAACTGAAACAGGGTGTAACTACAGACAGGCTGCACTATATCTGATTTTGTAGCAATTGCTAATTGTTGATTACTCTTCATCAAGGTCGTGAAATAGAGCGAGTGGTAACTTGGGTGGAAAGCAACGCTACTTCATTTGCAGCAAGTGTGATCGTGTTCATCATCGCCATTCTCATAACCAGTCCATCGTCAACGGGGGAGGTGCACCCTCTCCAAGAACACTGCATAGAAGAGGTGATGCACTCTAAAAACATAACTTCACCGCATAGCAAGCTGTGCGCCAACCATTACCACGAATGATAGGGTTATCACTTTTGGTTCGAAGAGAGGGGTGGGCGTATTCCTTCTTGTGGCACTTTATATATATATGAAAATTGTCACAAAAAGAAGTACGCCCCCTATCTCTTCGAATCAGAAGCGATAACCCTATCATTCTTGGCAACGGTTGGTACACAGCGTGCTACGCGGTGAAGCCCTGTTTTTAAAGTGTACGCCTCCAGTTTTCAAATCAGGTCAGATAACGATATCATTCGAGATGATGGTTGGCTAAGAGCGTGCTATGCAGTGAAGTTCATTTTTAAGAGTGTGCGAAAAGTGTCACAAAGGTGGCGGTCCCAGCAAACTATCGTACGGAACGTCATCGTTCCCTCCCCCGATCTGCTGACGTCCTAGATTTTTCTTTTGGTAGCCGTATTGTGCGAAGCGGACGATATTATATTTATGAAAGAACGAGACGACACTTGACCTCATGATTTTTCTAGAGTTTTATAGAATACGAGCAGTATTGAGATCGCTCTACAGTTATTTAGAAACTGTCTACCTACGCGGTCTTGTGATCATCTAGAAACAGCCCCTACCTGTAGTATTACACAGCCGCAAATAGGAAAAAGGGTGAACTTTTGTAAGATCGGCAATACGCTTAATAGGGACGATCCTTAAATCATTTACGTCACTCGAAGTACTATCTTTCAATTCCACTATATCGCAAGCTATTGCTAAGGTGTTGCTAGTGATAAAAGCAAGGAATCTGACTGAATACACCACATGGGGCATGTGGGAAGTGGCGTGATGATGGATTCAGACTCTCTTGGCGCATAAGCGACGAAGGCCATAAGGGAAGTGATGTATGTTCTCCTCTACATAAGGTTCAACATTGATGAAATGGTCATTCATTACCTCAGCTAGTTGTTTCCTCTCGTATATCTTCCAGTTTATACTCACTTGGTTTATCTACTGTTCCGAATGCAAGCTCCTTAATATTGCGCCACATTTTTGCAGGGTTTCCCTGAGCGGTGTGGAATACTTAATATTGTAATCGTGTTTGGTCCTTGTTTAACGTCAGAAGATAATTTAGTTCTTTCTTTTTAATGCAGTCGGATCATTTCTATGCGATCTTTCAAACATCTTGTTCTTTTTCACTTATATTTTAATTCATTTGGACAAGGGACAGAAATTTCAAGGCTTTCTGATCGTGTTGTGTACCGTTCTCAGTGTAGCTAATGGAAATGCTGTGGTGTAATAGTCGTATGGTTTTGAGTGGAACTGTTTATACAGAGCGCAGTATACTTCGTAGAACGAAACTCAGTATGATGAGTGGCAACTGGTTAACCCCGATTCCGTTACGCTGCGTCCCACATCTTGAACGTTCACACACCTCTTTTTTTTATTTCTCAATGAATCGAAAGTTTATTTCGTTTTCATTTTTTATTGTTGTTATTTTTGTACTGAAAAAATACGGGAAGTCAACCACTTGTGAGTTGCCAGTATACCTGATGAGACAATACTGAGGGATCTAATAAGATATTCGCTTGTGGTGTTGTTGAATGATCATGTGGTTTGCACGACAAAAGGCGCTAGACCAACATTTCCTACATAGCAGAAGGCCTGCGCCATACGTCACGCACGTAGGCCTGCGTGCTGCTTCCAGCTTTTCTCTTGTTCGCTCTTTGACTGACGTCACAGCAGCATCACCAGGTTGTAACACCAGGCCACCCTGCGCGATGTAGTGCGCAGACCTACTACGTATGTAAGAGGTGTTGGTGAGACTCATCTCAAAATTCACAACCGAAGAAAGTTCATCAGCTGTGAATAAACACGACGACTGCTGGAGTATTTGCATGACCCACGTGAAGGCGTGTGACTATCAAGCAAGCGAAGCTCAAGGACGTTTGACGTTTCCCAAAATGTAGTTTTGAATTGGAGGGTGCCTGTAGTGGAGACTACACCCAAACATCAGGTAGCGCTCCTGCCTGATGACAGTACATGAGTGGGTCTTCGGTTTCATTCCAGCAATCGTCGCAAGAGTATACCCCTCCTCCCCCCACCCACGGAACTCCCCGAGCTTCCCTGTTACGTGACATGTGGGAATCAAATTGGACACAGTCATCCCCCAATCACTATGCATGCCCCACACATTTGGTTCATCCATAACACGAGTCACTGACTGGTGCTGCAGTAGGCCTTCTCGATTCAGTTCACCACGTCCATAAACAAGAAGCTGGGCCAGCGCATATTCCCCGTCTAGTTGTCAACAGATCACAAGGCTCTGAGGGTGACTGCCTATATAATCAGTGTTTCTAGTACAAAATGTTATTCAGAATGATCACAGAGTTCACAAAGATAATAGACCTTTACCCGAGAAACGTCATCAAGACGTTGGTAGACAGACTGAAACCGAAACAAATCTGAAGGGGAGGGCTGGGTTCCAGGAGTGGGCACTTGTTCGCTGTCTCCTATTGAAAGAAAAGTAGGACCGAAGATCGCGTCCCTCTCAGGGACCATCGTAATAGCCTGAAGACCGTGGCTTTCGGGCGCAACCTTGTTTTACCCCTAGCTTCGAGCGTATAGCTTAACGCTACCAAGTTGTTGGCGCTGTCGAACACTATGACGTCATTTGTTTACAAACAGGGAGAGGTCTATTGGACAATGGGCAATTCTTTTCAGTTACACACACACACACACACACACACAAACAGGCAGACAGACAGACATACAGAGAGATGATGATTGAGATGGGGCATGCACAAGTATTCACAGAAAGCACTAACTTGAATCTTCTACACATGCCAATTATCATGTGCTGATTCTTGTATGAACATTGACTGCTTTTCGGCACACCTCTAAAAATGAACATAAATATTTACTTGCCTTGAGCGTATCAACGAGGTACTTGGTGCAACTGGCATACATGTAATAGCACTACATTTTTAAATGCAAGCCGACCCGCAAGACCCCTTCTTTGCACCTTCGTCTTAGTCGATGTCGCCTGAGAGTTCACCTTAACATGAAGTGTCCGATTCCGTCAACAATACCACATGTTGCATATGATTTTCCACTCGCAAGCGCTCATCAGACAAACAGTAAACCGCGCGTTCTAGCGTTCTGGTCGTTATGCTGGTTATCACTTATCACCTACTAGGCGAGAGAGAGACGGTTGACAACGCAGGTGGCAGACCGTATAATAGATCATGTCACATCGACTGTGGATGCGGCTGTTTTCAAAGCTGGTGGCGATACCGTGCGATATATGGTAGACCATGATATCGTCTTTGCTGTCGGATTCTTACCGTCTCATGTTATATAAACAAAATACAGAAGCCGACACTGAAGATTTTTGTTTAAGTTTAATTTGTACAAGCTTTCGCGTGGAGGTCCACGCTTCCTCAGGTACAAAGTGAAGTGGTGACACACATAAGTATATATAGTATAGACATATACACTGCTGTACAAAGAAAGGGAAGAGAAGAGGAAAGGAGATATGGTGCCACATGTCTGTGTACAATGAATAGCTGGGCAGACGGATAGGTGACCTCTAACCGTTTAAGAACAGTAAAAGGTGTTGTTGTGAACAAAAAGGCTCGCCAACCCAGTTTGGCGGAATGGGGGTCAGGAGTATGGGAAACGAGTGGCCCAGAATAGACAAAAGGGAAGGTTACGGATTATCTAACGGAGTACCAGACGATGACTGAAAGTGGGGATTCAAGAATTGTGCACAAATAAATATAGATATATAGCTGCTTAATTTACATAAGCGGATATAACGAGCCAGGACTAAGATTCAGACCATTTGGTGTGAGACACTAGAATTGCGAAATTAAGTAGGACTCTCTATTCTTACGTTTAATGTCGGTGCGGAACCCAGATTCTAGCAATATAATTTTCAAATCAGTTTCAAAATCGTGATTAGGTTGATTGAAGTGAATGGCGACAGGAGTTTGGCGGGCATTTAGGATATCAAATTTGTGGCCATAAAATCTTTGTCTCATTGTGTTGGAGGTTTCACCGATGTATTGTGAATTGCACTTGCCGCAGAATATCAAGTAACAAATATTGGGTGAATTACAGTGGAGTGAATGACGAATTTTCAAACAGAAGTCACCCAAAGTGCTACGGGCAATGGTGGACGGCGCGATAAAGTTACAGGTCTGGCACCGTATACTACCACAGGGATAACAACCCGGCGAGCGCTTCATCGTGCATGATGACGTGAGGATGTCACGCAAATTTTTCGATCTACGGAATGCTACTAATGGGGGAGTGGGAAAAATTTCCTTTAATTGCTCGTCAGCATGTAATATATTGAGGTGGCGTCTAAGAATGGAATTGGTATTGACAAGTGATTTATGATATGTGGTGGATAAAACTACATTACTTAAGTCCTCTTTGCGTTTCGGGGTGAATAAGGACTCCCTGGATAGGCTAGATGATTTGGCAAAGGAGTCATGGATGAGTTCAAATGGGTAATTTCTTTTTTCGAAATCAGATACCATTTGCTGAGCATGTTTTACAAAATCAGTCTGATCTGAGCAGATTCGTTTCAGGCGCAAGAACTGACCATATGGAATACTCCTTTTCTGGTGATTGGGATGATAGCTTTCATAGTGGAGATACTGGCGCTTGTCCGTTGGTTTCTTGTATAGTTCAGTGGTCAGCCTACCAGATTTACATGACACTGTCACATCAAGGAAGTTGATGGATGACCTTGAATAGTTACAGGTAAATTTAATTTTGCTATGCAGAGAATTGAAGTGATCAAAAAATGACTGCAGAGATGCCTCATCACCAGACCAGAGGACAAAAATGTCGTCGATGAACCTGAGATATATAAGTGGCTTAAGGGGGAAAGAATTGAGGGCTGAGTTTTCAAAACGACCCATGAATAAATTGGCATAATTATGTGAAACCCGGGAGCCCATGGCAGCGCCATGAATTTGGACGAAGTGTTGATCGTTGAATACGAAGTTATTACAGCTAAGAACTAGTTCTAAAAGGGGGATGATAGCGGGCATGGGAAGAATATCGGAAGGGTGAGAATTAAGGAAGTGTTCAACAGCAGAGAGACCTTCGTCATTGGGAATGTTAGTGTATAGCGAAACGACATCCATTGTTGCCAACAAAATGTCAGTATGGTTACTGAAATGGTCATGGACAGCGTTAATTTTGGAAAGGAAATCGTTTGTGTCTTTGACAAAGGATGGGAGAAGGGGTGGGATGTGTTTGATGCAGTGGTCAGCAACTAATGATAATTTCTCTGTCGGTGTGTTTATTCCTGAAATAATGGGTCTCCCAGGGTTATTGGGTTTATGAACTTTGATCAAAAGATAAAAATTACCTGGTGTGACGTTCTTAGGATGCAAGAATTTGGAAATATGGGACGGGATAAGTTTACTAGTGACGAGTTCATCAATTTTCTTATTAATAAGAAGACAAAAGGAAGGGGTTGGATCCTGATCGATAGCTCTGTAGAATGAGCGGTCACTCAACTGCCTGTCTGCTTCCGCGATGTAGTCGGATGTATTGAGAACAACTATACCGCCACCCTTGTCCGCTGGTCTGATAATAATGTCATTACGGGCTTTAAGATTTCGTAGCGCTATTTTCTCACAATTAGACAAGTTATCAGTGTGTACAATAGATTTCGAATAATTTGTCTTGATATCCTTGTGAACGGCCTTGATGTAATTGTCAATAAGGGGGCTAGTTCTAGAGGAGTCCGGCGTCCAGCTAGAGGGGTTTCGGAAGGGCGCAGCATCTGAGCTAGGTTTATCGTGAAAGAAGGTTTTCAGGTGCATTCTCCTACCTAAGTTGTGCAGATCGTGCAGAATTTCAAATTCATCAATATTACGCTCCGTAGGTACAAAACTGAGACCTTTTGAGAGAACACCAAGTTCAGCCTCGTCGAGGGTCACATCAGAAAGATTAAAGACGGTGTTATGGCCAGCCTTCGTGGAAGATGGTTCAGAATTTATCACGTCACAAATGCCATGCGCTAAAATGGGAGATAGAATAAGATTATCACGTTTCGATTTTTTTGTTTTGATTTCGTGAATTTTCTTCAGCTTATTGGCAGCGAATTCGGAGAGATTAAGAACTTCATGTTGAGAGAGTTGGTTGGCAAGCTGTTTGAGCTGGTTATCAATATCTTTCAAGACGTAAGAACTTTCCTGTCTGAGAATTTTAACTAGTTGGAGCGACGCATTATTGAGAGCGGTAGCCCACTTCGTAGAGCTCAAGGGGGAATGGAACTTAAAAGACGGCGTGATGGACAATGATAAACCTTTGGGAATTATACGTTGAGATATACAATCTGTATAAAAACTAAAATAAGACAGGAATCTAGCTTTCCTAGCCAAAAGTTTACGCGCTTTCAAGAAGGGCACTGAATGACGTTCATTGTTCTGTACAAGTCATTGTGTCCGGCCGGACCTGCGTTGTCTAGACTGCTTACGTGTTGTCATAGTGAAGCGACGGCAAACTCTCCTCTGTGCCCCGGCTGGAGGAGAAGAGCGTACTTGAGCAGACGCACCACGCGAAGTAGAAAAAGTCCTTGGTCAAGAACCCACGTTCACACAGTCAGACACCCCTGTAGATGCATCGGGGTGAAGTGGGGATCGCAGGTGGACTCCGGCACTATGGTTAACACACTCCGCAGGAGAGAAGCTGATTACGTTGTCAGCGGCTGGAGAAGAGGCCGGGGGACTGTTGATGGGTGAAACCCGTGACCAGAGCCAGTTCCTACGGAATGTGAACCGCAACATCAGTCTCCTCAACCACCATTTCTGGTACTTATCCTTGCTAAACTCCGGAGTGGGAAGCATCCAGCACTTGCGGATGGACCAGTCACCTTGGAATTTCCTGGCTCTGGACGGCCACCACTTGAACCTTCGGGGCGCGAGGTGTTTGGCTTCCCACTACCGTAACTGCATCCTCACGCACATCTTGCAAGACCTCCCACCCCCAGCTGTGACGTCTTCCCCCTTTGAGCTGCGTCTGGAAGATTCCCCCCCCCCTTCCCCGTCGATCAGAGACCATCCACTTCTACAACCGACGCCACGACTGCGCACTATGCCGACGTTCTTGCTCCACTTAACTCGTGCAACGACCAACCAGCCCCTTCTGCTTCCCATCCTGCGTTGGTTCCTCCAACCCTTGTGCCCAAGACCTCTTCTCCACAAGCTCCAGCTTCACCCATCAACAGTCCCCCGGCCTCTTCTCCAGCCGCTGACAACGTAATCAGCTTCTCTCCTGCGGAGTGTGTTAACCATAGTGCCGGAGTCCACCTGCGATCCCCACTTCACCCCGATGCATCTACAGGGGTGTCTGACTGTGTGAACGTGGGTTCTTGACCAAGGACTTTTTCTACTTCGCGTGGTGCGTCTGCTCAAGTACGCTCTTCTCCTCCAGCCGGGGCACAGAGGAGAGTTTGCCGTCGCTTCACTATGACAACACGTAAGCAGTCTAGACAACGCAGGTCCGGCCGGACACAATGACTTGTACAGAACAATGAACGTCATTCAGTGCCCTTCTTGAAAGCGCGTAAACTTTTGGCTAGGAAAGCTAGATTCCTGTCTTATTTTAGTTTTTATACAGATTGTATATCTCAACGTATAATTCCCAAAGGTTTATCATTGTCCATCACGCCGTCTTTTAAGTTCCATTCCCCCTTGAGCTCTACGAAGTGGGCTACCGCTCTCAATAATGCGTCGCTCCAACTAGTTAAAATTCTCAGACAGGAAAGTTCTTACGTCTTGAAAGATATTGATAACCAGCTCAAACAGCTTGCCAACCAACTCTCTCAACATGAAGTTCTTAATCTCTCCGAATTCGCTGCCAATAAGCTGAAGAAAATTCACGAAATCAAAACAAAAAAATCGAAACGTGATAATCTTATTCTATCTCCCATTTTAGCGCATGGCATTTGTGACGTAATAAATTCTGAACCATCTTCCACGAAGGCTGGCCATAACACCGTCTTTAATCTTTCTGATGTGACGCTCGACGAGGCTGAACTTGGTGTTCTCTCAAAAGGTCTCAGTTTTGTACCTACGGAGCGTAATATTGATGAATTTGAAATTCTGCAATCTGCACAACTTAGGTAGGAGAATGCACCTGAAAACCTTCTTTCACGATAAACCTAGCTCAGATGCTGCGCCCTTCCGAAACCCCTCTAGCTGGACGCCGGACTCCTCTAGAACTAGCCCCCTTATTGACAATTACATCAAGGCCGTTCACAAGGATATCAAGACAAATTATTCGAAATCTATTGTACACACTGATAACTTGTCTAATTGTGAGAAAATAGCGCTACGAAATCTTAAAGCCCGTAATGACATTATTATCAGACCAGCGGACAAGGGTGGCGGTATAGTTGTTCTCAATACATCCGACTACATCGCGGAAGCAGACAGGCAGTTGAGTGACCGCTCATTCTACAGAGCTATCGATCAGGATCCAACCCCTTCCTTTTGTCTTCTTATTAATAAGAAAATTGATGAACTCGTCACTAGTAAACTTATCCCGTCCCATATTTCCAAATTATTGCGTCCTAAGAACGTCACACCAGGTAATTTTTATCTTTTGATCAAAGTTCATAAACCCAATAACCCTGGGAGACCCATTATTTCAGGAATAAACACACCGACAGAGAAATTATCCTTAGTTGCTGACCACTGCATCAAACACATCCCACCCCTTCTCCCATCCTTTGTCAAAGACACAAACGATTTCCTTTCCAAAATTAACGCTGTCCATGACCATTTCAGTAACCATACTGACATTTTGTTGGCAACAATGGATGTCGTTTCGCTATACACTAACATTCCCAATGACGAAGGTCTCTCTGCTGTTGAACACTTCCTTAATTCTCACCCTTCCGATATTCTTCCCATGCCCGCTATCATCCCCCTTTTAGAACTAGTTCTTAGCTGTAATAACTTCGTATTCAACGATCAACACTTCGTCCAAATTCATGGCGCTGCCATGGGCTCCCGGGTTTCACATAATTATGCCAATTTATTCATGGGTCGTTTTGAAAACTCAGCCCTCAATTCTTTCCCCCTTAAGCCACTTATATATCTCAGGTTCATCGACGACATTTTTGTCCTCTGGTCTGGTGATGAGGCATCTCTGCAGTCATTTTTTGATCACTTCAATTCTCTGCATAGCAAAATTAAATTTACCTGTAACTATTCAAGGTCATCCATCAACTTCCTTGATGTGACAGTGTCATGTAAATCTGGTAGGCTGACCACTGAACTATACAAGAAACCAACGGACAAGCGCCAGTATCTCCACTATGAAAGCTATCATCCCAATCACCAGAAAAGGAGTATTCCATATGGTCAGTTCTTGCGCCTGAAACGAATCTGCTCAGATCAGACTGATTTTGTAAAACATGCTCAGCAAATGGTATCTGATTTCGAAAAAAGAAATTACCCATTTGAACTCATCCATGACTCCTTTGCCAAATCATCTAGCCTATCCAGGGAGTCCTTATTCACCCCGAAACGCAAAGAGGACTTAAGTAATGTAGTTTTATCCACCACATATCATAAATCACTTGTTAATACCAATTCCATTCTTAGACGCCACCTCAATATATTATATGCTGACGAGCAATTAAAGGAAATTTTTCCCACTCCCCCATTAGTAGCATTCCGTAGATCGAAAAATTTGCGTGACATCCTCACGTCATCATGCACGATGAAGCGCTCGCCGGGTTGTTATCCCTGTGGTAGTACACGGTGCCAGACCTGTAAATTTATCGCGCCGTCCACCATTGCCCGTAGCACTTTGGGTGACTTCTGTTTGAAAATTCGTCATTCACTCCACTGTAATTCACCCAATATTTGTTACTTGATATTCTGCGGCAAGTGCAATTCACAATACATCGGTGAAACCTCCAACACAATGAGACAAAGATTTTATGGCCACAAATTTGATATCCTAAATGCCCGCCAAACTCCTGTCGCCATTCACTTCAATCAACCTAATCACGATTTTGAAACTGATTTGAAAATTATATTGCTAGAATCTGGGTTCCGCACCGACATTAAACGTAAGAATAGAGTCCTACTTAATTTCGCAATTCTAGTGTCTCACACCAAATGGTCTGAATCTTAGTCCTGGCTCGTTATATCCGCTTATGTAAATTAAGCAGCTATATATCTATATTTATTTGTGCACAATTCTTGAATCCCCACTTTCAGTCATCGTCTGGTACTCCGTTAGATAATCCGTAACCTTCCCTTTTGTCTATTCTGGGCCACTCGTTTCCCATACTTCTGACCCCCCTTCCGCCAAACTGGGTTGGCGAGCCTTTTTGTTCACAACAACACCTTTTACTGTTCTTAAACGGTTAGAGGTCACCTATCCGTCTGCCCAGCTATTCATTGTACACAGACATGTGGCACCATATCTCCTTTCCTCTTCCCTTTCTTTGTACAGCAGTGTATATGTCTATACTATATATACTTATGTGTGTCACCACTTCACTTTGTACCTGAGGAAGCGTGGACCTCCACGCGAAAGCTTGTACAAATTAAACTTAAACAAAAATCTTCAGTGTCGGCTTCTGTATTTTGTTTATGTGATCTACAGGACTTGACTCCCCTCTTCGTATACGCATCCGTCTCATGTTATCAGAGAACAAGCGACTCGTTCCCAAATCTGCGACTTTGATATAGCAAGGACATTTCTGGGTGGTCTTTCGTAAACAGTGACATATCCGCCGGTGATAAGTTTAGTAAATTCCACAAGGTGCTCCTCGAATGTGTTGACGCATCTGCAAGTACCATTTTGCGATCTCGGAGACTGTTAAGACGAAAACAGTGGATTACGACTCCACTGTTGCGATCCATAAACCATCGCGCGAATATGTATCAAAAGGTGCGTAATAATCCTGATAATTTGAGATTAAAAGAACCTACATAAAATATCGGAACCTGACGACGAACTCATTACGCCTGTCAAAGAGAAACTATTTTCAACAAAAATTTTCTGGCGCATTCGGAAATCCACGGCAATCGTGGAACCTTCTTAATTGTGCACTGGGGAAGGTGAAGCCAACTTCTACTGCTTTAAACACCCAAGCAGCACAATGTACTGAAAGTTGAGTGCAATAGGGGTGTACGGGTGATTGTATCTCATTACGGCCAAAGTCTCATTACGGCCGAAAGTCTCAATACGGCCGATAATCCTTTAATCCCCAAGTGTCTCATTACGGCCAAAGTCTCAATACGGCCGAAGGTAGTCTCATTACGGCCAAAAGTCAAAATGTGTATTCTAACGTGCATTGATGTGCAATGTTGCAGCCAGGTATGAATATACATTCCGGAGGGTATAAGCAATGCAGTGTGCCCTTAGGGCCCTTATCATATACACACATACACATATTGTGAGACAAACAGTATGTTATCATACCACAGCACAATGCAGCATATTGTGTAATGTGTACACCCCAAAGGTAGTGTTGATGTTGCTACTATGCTACTGTGTGGAGTTAGCTACTTGTGGAGAGCTTGTTGAACACCGCCTTTGTTGTGACGTTTTTTGAGTCATCCTACAGTCACTGGCCAAGAAGGAACACCTATCTCAGTCGACGTCAGTTTATTTCCATTCGCTTTACAGTGGTACAATTCTTGCTTCTGGAATGAGTAGACCTGCAAGAAGCAAAGAGCAACCGTGGATAGGCTAGAATATAAAAAAACAGGCATTTGACTCTACATGGCTGGTTTTAATGTGCACTAGCTTAATACATGTTGATATGTGTCCGTTATTTCATACAAGGTTAACATAATCTTCATCTAGACAAATAAATGACAAGCCTCAAAAATTTGACTTCCAGGTAAACACAATGCATGACCATGAGATGAATTTAGCTGCATTAGTTCATTCACTTAATGGAAACATGTGAATATGAAACAGTGATACATTACAATTCATGAAATGATGCATGCATGACTTTCCTTTTCTCGTTTCTTTGTTATAAAAGTAGTGCACGAATTAACATTCGTACACTACTACGCAATTTTTCACTTCACAACAGAACCGTATGACACATTTGTAATCTTAACAGCTCACCTCTTCAGCCAAGACTCCCTGGGCAGCAACATACTATTAGCCATGTTGTTCTTGTTCTTGTTGTTCTTTTCCGGAATCCTTCGCGTAGCCACATAACATGACTGGAGTGGAAAATAACTATAAATAACAATGTACTTACATGACTTCCTCTTGAAATATTTATTTTGGTCACATATGCTTTTGCGCTTAGTACGGTGCAAAAGCCTGCGCAACATTTGCAGATGTTCGCGGTAAGCAATTCAAGGAGATCAATTCAAGTATGCCGACTTGTGCTTTTATTTTTGAACACATATAACGACAAATCTTAATAAACGAAATATGGCTAACAATGACAGATGCTGCTGTACGGTGCGGCATTATCGGTGTCTTAACTTCGAATGAATTTGTTGTTCCTAAACACGCAACGAACTATAAACGGTGCAAATCTACTAGCACATACCGAGCTACATCTATTACAGTCACTTCGGCTGTTTTGATTCAGTCAGATTACTCGTATGAGAATGCAACTATGTGTGGATAGCACACTGCTAAGCCAGACAGTCTACGAAAGCATAGCTCACCAGAATAGCTCACCTTGGTTCTCTGCCTTGGTGAACAGTGCGCGATATATGACTGTGACGATTCATTCAACTCAATTTTCACCGGAACAACACGCACAGCTCGAAAGACAACCACGGAAAATAAAGAGCCGCTTAAGCCCGCTCATTTGCACGTTACAGCACTATAATTCGATAGATAAACACGTCGTAAACTACAACGCTACAACTGCTCGCTGACACATGGATGGATGGATGGATTGTTGGTTGGTGCACCCCTGGTGGGCCTCACACAAGAAACGAGATACCCAACGTTGCTAGACGGCTTGACACCATCCAAAGTGAGAGCCTGAGAGTAGTAAAATAATAAGATATGAAAACACGAAAGAAAGAGTTTGATCCCCCTCCTTCTACAGCATGCAAAACATGACTAGCACCGAGATGAACATATGTGTCCATGACGCGAGCTATTTTCACCGATCAAAAAAGGGTCACGTGGGATTGCGTGACGCTTGCGAAATGTGCAGCAATGTGCAATGAGAATGGCGAAACGAAACTTGTAAATCGTGCATTGCACTTCATGGTAGCAGCCAGAAAATCGAAGCAAACTGATGAGACACTGGATTACAGGTATGTTGGCATCTTTTTCATTCTTGCACATCATTTCACATGACACTGTACGCGGATACATGGGTGTCGTGTCTCACGATGCTGGAGAAGTAGTTGCATGGGGAAGTGTGCATGGTTCTAGACTTTTAATTTTTGATCACGTAATCGGAATATCGGCACATCTCGCGTTGTGGCTTGCATGTGACCAACCAAGAGCTGTTCCCCTACTAGCGCTTCATAGAAATGACAAAACGAAACCTGTGGGAAGGTATATTTTTGATTACTCATATATAACGAGAAAATATACTGTTTTCAGGTTGCTGCCACTACTCCATGTGCCACAATTGTCCTGCGTGTATGGTTATACTAACGCGGTCGCCCACCACGGCGCAAGTGTTTTGCGCACACACGTTTCAGCATAAAGCCTGCAGGTAACATCTGCTGCTTGCCCTTCGGATATACTGATTCTCAACTTTCATATTGTAGCTTAGAGGAATTCCGAATCCCCAAAGTGACAAACGCTTATAACATTGTGACATCAATGCAGTGGCATAAGCACTAATGTAGTGCCCCCCGAAAATGAACGAGGGGCAGTGGTTTATCCAGAATCCCAAGCACGGAGGATTGTTGGAAAAAAATTGTGGGGGGTCATCATTATAGTTACGCCATTACAGCTTAACATATGATTACAGACGTGTCTGAAGCTGAAATCGCAAGGGCACCCCCCTGAGGGAATACACAGGCAAAAAAGCTAGGGGGGTGTCACTGAACATTTGGGGGGTGTAGGGGGGGGGTCTGGATAAAGCACTGACGAGGGGGACTCCTCCACCCCATGTAAAGCCTCATTAAATACCTCCTGAACTATTTTTCTGACTATGCAGCTGCATCATTATGGCGTAATTGCCATTGTTGTCCATAATTTCTTAAATATGCTTTGAATGTATGAAAAAAAAAAGCCTGCTTGACAGCATGCCTTATGGTCATCATCAAATAAGAGCATATGTCGTTTTGTTCAGCACCTTATGTACTTTTTTTTAAATTTCAGGTGGACGTAAATTGTAGAAGGCAGCTAGTGGGGGAAAAGATCATGGTCACAGGTCATGTGGCCCCTCGAGCTCCCACAGGGCTCCCTTGTAGAGTAACTTTTCAGAACACACACACACAGTTTGCTCACAGAACCAATGAGTAGGATGTTGCTCGAATACTGAGAGAAAATGGCCTAACACGTACAAATATCGTGTGACACAGAATGACAATAAAACATTTTTCACGAGGGATGCATGAAACACTTTCGCAATATTGTGTGCATGAACCATTGTGTGTGACACAAGCCGTGGGGGCACACCGCCTCGGACACACTTTGGGAAGCATAAAACACAGCGATTGCTAATATGGTGGATACTTCTTTTTTCTTTTTGGCCGTGATGAAACATCTTCGGCCGAAATGAGACTACCTTCGGCCGTAACGAGACACTTGGGGATTAAAGGATTTTCGGCCGTAATGAGAATTTGGCCGCAATGAGAACGGGTAGGTAGAAGGCCCCTGAGGTAGAATCCGCCCCTGCAATCCACACAACGATCCACATCTGAGGATAAACGGATAAGCAAACTGAAATGAAATGCTGAGTCGTTGAAAAAAGTGTGTCAGTCGTTCAAGAAGCCAGACAGCGTCGGGACTTTTTTCTTCACAGAGGTTCACAAAGGGAGTTTGTTCGTTCGAAAGAGGCCGCGAACAGAAGGAGCGCGCAGCCTGCGCAGGCGCAGCAGAGAAGTAGGGAGAGCCTCCATCGAACAGCGGTCAGCGCTGGGTTACTTCGCAAAAACAGGGGCTAACAGGTTAAACTGTTAACAGGGGTTTCAGAATGCATAGGTAGACAGGAAAACTAATAATATTGTTACTAAAATAACGAAGTTCCGATGTAATAGTGTGTAATACCAATTTTCACTGTTGCCCGCTGTACCGGAGGTTGTTTGACACCAGGCGTCGCACCGCTCCACTACGCCGCATCTTTCATGGCAAATTAAAAATATTTATAGGGCGTTGTCGGTCGGATGGTTCCGCATATGGTATTTAGAAGCAACAAAGTCTCTAGTCACATCACCGGCATATCATGCTTGTCTACTGCTTTACAGTACCTTTAAGCCACCACAAGTGCACATTCGACTACATGGCACATCTCTTGCACTCGATGCATATATCATTGAACTGTTAAACTGTCAGGCTTAGGCATCGTCAGTTAAACTGTTAGGCTTAGTGTTTGACGGACATCTCTCATGGTATGAGCAAATTTCGCACATCTGTCAAAAAAAATATATTCAGGTATATATGTAGGGTTCCGCGTTTTCGGCTTTAATCGAAAAACTTCGAATACAGAGGAACATTCCAGACCCATGACAGATAAATTGCCAAGCAGGCTTTCCATTATTACTCTTCCTTTCTTGGTTTTTGCTATGGTTGGATAACCTGCGACCACATCGAGTGTTTCAGGGTCAATCCTTTTGTTCCGGATCGGGTGCGCCTGGTCGGAATCTCATTCTTCTGGCATTGTAGGTGCCCCACTGCGCTTGTCAGCCTTCTTGGGGACGTGACGTCAAGTAGAATCTCGGTCACCGGCCTTTAGTTGTTTAGTGGAGATGTTACGACAGTATGTAAAACTCCACCTTCCAGGTACAACGGTCCTGCCTTTCCGCGGCACCCGAGATGTCAAGAGAAAGGAAGAGGGCCTCGGACTACGCTTGCGAAAATCAAGATTTTCAACTCTCAGACAAGGACAAGATGTTGTCATATGCAAGTATTGTCGCGTGACAGTTAATGTGGGCTGTGGAAGAGGTGCGACGCGCATATCGGAGCACGCGCAATAGCGGCGCCACGTTAATCTTGAGAGTCCTCGTAACGAGCAGTGTAAGCAAGTGTCTTCCGGTCATTTCTTGCAGCACTTACAGAACTGGTACTTAAGAAACTGGAAAATCGCATTGATTGTTGTTGTTAAGGCTACGTTAGACGTGCACAGCTCTGAAATTACATTGTAATTTGCATTTGCCGATAACTGTCGGCTAAACCATGTACACGCAAGGAAAAACATAGAAAAACATACGCCGAATCCGTCCAAAAAGAAACATAAAAAAAGCAGCCCCAAATAGACGGATTATCTCCGATGAATAGAACTATTAGCCCTATTAGCCATTGTGTAGGGTACACCACTAGAGGGCGCTACGAGTGACGCTTCACCACTAGAGGCCACTGCTGTCGTATTCCGCGGATGACGTCATTGCTCCTTCGGGGAGCATGGTGAGAGATAGGGGGAGGCATGGGATGGCGATGCGAAACAGAGCGTCCTTGTGCAAGGCTGGGGTGGCGCTGTGCGCGATAGGACAGCCGCTCTCGGTGGCGGCTCTCCACGGCGTTGTTATGGCCTCGTGACCGCGATAGGCGGCGTCGGCGGCAAAGGGGTTTGCGTCCAGCGTTGTGTACCAGTCTTTGAGCGAGCTTTTATTAATCTCACTCCGTTTATTGTGCAACTGATGGTTGTTGTTGTTTGAGAGCTCAATTGCTGTGCTGTGAGATTGGGGTGTACGACACGCATTATGCATACGACAATATAAATAAATTAATATAAACAAAAAGACGTGCACGATAAATGCAGCCACATTATTCTTCCGGTGTTGCTAGACTTTGCATTATAAAGGCGGTTCCGCGAACCAATCCGTTCACAAACAGCCGTGTGCATCCCGTCGTGTACATATTAGACTTGGATACTTTCCTTTTAATTGCCTAATAACGCTTTTGCGACTCGAGCGCGTATATTAGCAGGCTCCAGACTTGCGCAATATTATTTTGGTGATGGTGCATATGTTCAGACAAGAGTGGAGGAAAGTTGTTCCCTTATTTGCTTTATGTATTTATTCACTTCACTATATCATTCTCACATACTAGTTTAAATTTAATTAGCGGTTAGTTATACTGCAGTATAAGCAATTTAGCACACTACAGTGCTGTAAGATGTATTGTAAGTACCTTATGGCTGCAGAATCACTGAGTGGATATCAGTAAAATTTAAGTGCCCTCTTTTCTGTGGTGGTCACTGTTACTAACAGGGATTCAGTTAAGCGTTGTGGCAATTACAATGTAAACTGTCATCTGCTATATTGGAAAGTGAGTGATTATAGTCAAACAAGTATCAATAAACATGATACCTTCTACAATACAATCTGTGATTCCTAAATGTCAGTATGACAAGGTATGAAGAAATGTTAACATAGTGCATGTTATCCAAAGCAAGTTCTTCCACATCCCCCATGTACACACACTCAGAAAAAAACCAAAAAAAAACGGGTCTTGGGTTTGCTTATGGTAACATAATTTAACTACACAAATGCAGATATGTGCAATCATACACATTTGTAAGGAAAGCATGACGATTATTGCAGTTGCAACAGTCAGTAGGTCATGCACACCTTGGTATTTTTGAAAATTCTCAAACATTTTCATGTCTTTTATATTCAACGTGCTGGACATCTAGTGTGCAACACCTGATATGGAATCAAAATCTGAGCCAGTATGGGGTCATGAACACACCAGTGCAACATGAGCAACAATAAGGCAGACGGCATGAGTTGCAAACTGCTGCTCCATCTTGTACATTTGTCATGCACATAGGTATTTTAGAAATTGGGAATGTGAATAGGATGAATAAATGTTAATATAGTGCATGCTATCCAAAGCAAGTTCTTCCACATCCCGCCACCCGCACACATACACACTCAGAAAAAAAATTGTCTTGGGTTTGCCTCTGAGCATGTAGCTTCTCTGATGAAATTACCTAATATTCATACAAACAGTCTGCAGGATGCACACTAAGATGTCCAGCACGTTGAATATAAACGAGATGCAGATGTTTAAGAAATTTCAGAAATACCTAGATCAGCATGACAATTGTGCAAGATGGAACAGCGGTTTGCAACTTGTTGATATGTCGTCTGCTTTATTGTTGCTCATGTTACACCGGTTTGGTCGTGACCCAATACTGGCTCAGAGTTTGGTTCGATATCAGGTGTTGCACACCAGATGCAAACCCAAGATCCGTCTTTTTTTTTCTGAGTGTGTGTACATGGGGGATGTGGAAGAAGCGGCTTTGGATAACATGCACTACGTTAACATTTCTTCATACCTTGTCATACTGACATTTAGGAATCACAGATGGTATTGTAGAATGTATCATGTTTATTGAGACTTGTTTGACTATAATCACTCACTTTCCAATATAGCAGGTGACTGTTTACATTGGAATTGCCACAACGCTTAACTGAATTCCTGTTAGTACAGTGCCCACCACAGAAAAGAAGGCACTTAAATTTTACTGATATCCACCCAGTGATTCTGCAGCCATAAGGTGCTTACAATATATCTTACAGCACTGTAGTGTGCTAAATTGCTTATACTGCAGTATTACTAACCGCTAATTAAATTTAAACTAGTATGTGAGAATGATAGTGAACAAATATACACAAAGAAAATAGGAGCAACTTTCCTCCGCTCGTGTCTGAACATATGCACCATCACCAAAATAATATTGTGCAAGTCTGGAGCCTGCTAATATACGCGCTCGAGTCGCAAGCTTGTAGTCGCAAAAGCGTTATTAGGCAATTAAAAGGAAAGTATCCAAGTCTAATATGTACACGACGGGATGCACACAGCTGTTTGTGAACGGACTGGTTCGCGAAAGCGCCTTTATAATGCAAAGTGTAGTAACAGGGGAAGAATAATGTGGCGTAATTTATCGTACACGTCCTTTTGTTTATATTAATTTACTTATATTGTTGTATGCCGTATGCGTGCCGTACACCCCAATCTTACAGCACAGCAATTGAGCTCTTAAACAACAACCGTCAGTTGAACAATAAACTGAGTGAGATTAATAAAAACTCGCTCAAAGACTGGTACACAACGCTGGACCCAAAACTCTTTGCCGCCGACGCCGCGTATCGCAGTCACGAGGCCATAACAACGCCGTGGAGAGCCGCCACCGAGAGCGGCTGTCCTATCGCTCGCAGCGCCACCACAGCCTTGCACAAGGATGCTCTATTTCGCATCGCCATCCCATGTCTCCCGCTATTTCTCACCATGCTTCCCGAAGGAGCAATGACGTCATCCGCGGAATACGACAGCAGCGGCCCCTAGTTGTGAAGCCTCGCTGGTAGCGCCCTCTGGTGGTGTACCCTACACAATGGCTAAGCCTTCTATTCATCGGAGACAATTCGTCTATCGGGTACTGCATTGGAAACAATCCATGACACATCCACTGCACATAGCCCAGGATAAGGCTCTTTCTGCCATGTTATCGCTATCGCCTCAAGAAAGTATCTTATTTGTCTTCTTTTTCTTTTTTTCTTAAAGGGACAGTCGCATCGACCACAGATCGATTCCGAAACCACAGTGAAATGAGATTCCCCGTCCTTCACTGACCATGACTCCAAAAGTCCCATCCCGATGGACGGAATACTTTTTGCATAATTCGTGTGTAAGCGGCGCTACAGGAGACGACGGATGCGGGCGTCAAGCGGAACCCCCTGCTGAGAATCTTTAGCAACGCCACGAGGAATCTGACCAATAAGAACGCGGCGAGCCAGACGAGTCCCCGCGGCTTGCTGCTTGCATGAGCAAGGTCAGGGAGACGAAGGTGAAGGCACGTACGGAGATGGCGGACTCGAAACGCGGAAGTGGCGAATCGTGCTGTTCAAATGCCTTTAATAGGTGGTTTGCAACTTCCTGTCAAGATGACGTAGGGGAAGTTGCGATGTCACGTGGGTTTACGCTTCCGGTCCGAAGTTCTGCTGAATTGTCATTGTGTTAGCAGGTTTTGGACTTACTTGAGGCGAAAATGGGCGGATGTTCAGCACTTAACTGTACTAATTCGGCGGAAAAAGGTCATAAAATGTATCTTTACAGTGTCTGTTTAGTCTGATGTACGTGTCTGTACAGGATCCAGCAGCAACGATCCAAATCATGTAGACTACGTGCCATCCATTTTCGAGTATGACGATGAAAGCCGCGCACGTTCATACCGCAGGATCCAGAGGTAATTAATACTCACGCCTCTGAATTTTTCCTTTTTTTCTAGGAGTTGTTCATAGTGAACAGCCATTGATTTCACTTATTATACTGACTTTCAGCCACAGGCGCCACGTCGCTGTAGAGAAGAAGCGTGCGACGGCGAGGGAACACGAAAACGAAGCCCCTGAATACACTGCGAATGAAAATCTGCCATCCGCATCGGTTGTGTCGGAGGCTCATGACTGCGGTGCCTACAATGACTATTTTGACTATCAAGTAAGCCCTACAACATCGAATAGCGGAACAGCGGATGCAGGTAAGCTTCTGGTGTCTTCTGTGGGAGTAAGCTAGTGCTATTTACAGCGTCACAGTGTTGAAGTTCAGGAAGAAAAAAAACTATGTATTGGGGGGGATGCAGTACAGGCACATGGAGTATACTTTATTTCCATAGGAACACAGACCTCAGATTATCATGGCTTCTGCTCGAACTGTAATACACTTGCAAGTGAGTGTGAAAAACTAAAAGAAAGCCTTGATGCGTCAAGAAAGCAGTGCCAGAAGCTAAGGGGTCGTCTTGCTGCTCAACAGAATGTTGAGAAAATGAGTGAGAAGAAAGTGGCCTTTTACACGGGTATGGTGTACTTGCAGTTCCACATCACCTAGGTTTCACCATCACTTTGCTATCTGTTACTACTTACAGGACTCACAAAGACAACATTTCTAGCGCTGCTGGCAGTTGTTGCAGCTGTTGTGCCATGGAAGCGTAAGAATCTGCCTTGTGAAAGCCAACTTCTGCTACTATTGATGCGACTGAGACTTGGGCTACAAGTTACAGACCTAGCCTACAGGTTCAACATCTCCATTGGTACTGCAAGCCGCATCTTCAAACTCTGGCTGGGACCAGTGGCATCTGTGTGCCGCACGCTCATTGTGTTTCCCAAACCGGATGTTGCTAGAAGCTGGCTGACAGACAGGGAGAGTTCCCATTTCCCAAATTTGAAGGGAATAATTGACTGCAGTGAGGTACCCGTTTCCAGGTAGGAGGCTCTAGCTTACAGTTATGATGATAGTGCACCGTGCTGCAAAGGTACCAGGTGGTACCTGTGTAGTTGAGGCTGGTCACAATACACAACTGTTTGTTGTATGATTTTAGGCCTTACAACCTGTCGACGCAGCAACAAGTGTGGAGTAACTACAAACAAGACTCAACACTCAAGTTTTTGGTTTGTGTAAATTCACACGGGTGTATTACCTTCATCTCCAAAGCATTTGGTGGAAGGATATCTGATAAAGAAATCACAATAGAAAGTGGTAAGAACTCTAGCCTAGCAATAGCATAACACATGTAGGCCACATCAGGGCCTTAAACCAGATCTGATCTTTGCACAGGCTTTCTGGAATTGCTCCTGCCAGGGGACCAAATTTTGGCTGACAGGGGGTTCCTGTTGCACGAAGAATTCTTCCTTCGCAACGTGCAACTCATCACGCCTGCATTCACAAAAGGAAGGACGCAGCTTCTTCCAAGTGAGGTGGAAAGTTCCAGAAGGATTTCGTCCTCACGCATCATTGTAGAAAGGGCCATCGGACATCTTAAGAAGTGGAAGGTGCTCTCAAACACTGTTCCATATACGATGGTGCAACACTTCGACGACATCCTTACCATAATCGCAGGACTGACGAACACTGCTCCTTCTCTTCTAAGTGAATGTGAGTAGTTGCAAGAAGAACTATGGCAAGCGACTGAATGATAAATTACAAAGAACGTATACCATTCAGACAATTTATTTGAAGAAAGCTTTTGTGTAGTAATGTATACTTTATCAGGTTACAAAAATGTCATTAGTCGTTATGTAGGATGAGCAGGAGAGGAGGAATACATTAGTTTGCAAAAGCTAGGGTTCACCAATATCAGTTAACATTTGGACTGGGATCAACGGTTTCTTAACCTGAATTTCACGCTTAACTCTGCTTCACTAAAGTGAGTTTTTGTCACTGAAACATTCATCACGTCACAAACTGAAGTATCGACTGCTACACAAGGGTTTGTTCAACTAAAATTTTCTGGATGTTTATAACCATTATAAGGTCCTTTAACGCAGAGAACACAATCTTGGAAGCACAATCTTCGTGAAGAACTCTTCTAGTTTTGGCTTTTTGTGCACCATGAACTCGTTGTCCTTTTCAATAGGCAATAGTAGTCTACCCTTATCAACATGAAGATAACGATAGCACATATCACATCCAGCAGTGTTCAGGTGTATTTGAGCCTGCACTTGATAGTAGTATTTGTGTGTATGTTTCATTTGCCCATGTGAGTCCAAGCAAAAGTGTGCAAGCTTTTGCCCTTCTTCTATCATGGAGGAAGGGTCGACAGACTTAAGTGAATATATGCATTTCACTTCAAGCACAGCAGGCGCATGGCAGTCACAATGCAGTAGTGCATCTGGGCTACAGCCAAGGTAGGGGTAGCTGGGAGGAACCATGAGTCCGCGATCCTCCATACGTGCATTTTGGTGGCTCAACGAAAATATTTCAAGGGCAGTTCGTTTGTCACTTTCTTCATTTTCAATGCCATACTGCACAGCGGCAGTGTTAATGAACGTAGGCCGGAAGATTTTGTTGATGAGGGAGGTGCACTTAGTCATTCTCGATGCGCACACCTCTTTAAATATGGAAGCTGTTATACGACCTTTCCTGTGCTCAAACCAGGCGCTGCTATTCCGCTGCTGTCGTGTTGCTGCCTCAATAGCTTGTGAATCTTCATTTGTGATTCGTAAAATTTTTAGAGCAGAGGTACAATCTGAGGGAGGTCGAAACTTGCTTAGGGGCTGACTGAGAGTTATATTGTAATGGAAACGTTGCTCGGGTGTTTGCACATGTTCAGGTAGATTATTGTGCGCTGGATTTACATCCACTGCTGTAAAAAATCGTGCAGTTGGTGCTACCTGCAATGATTAATTTACATAGGGCATGAGTTGCATGACGATATTAACATTATCTTGATGAGCTTACTCTTGTACACTGACCTGTCTCAGTGCTGCTATGAATGCGCTTGAATCTGGTTCAGGTGTCTGCTTAACCGGCTGGGGGAGCACAGACTGCTTGTGCCCATCACGTGTGTCCCGTGTGTAGTTCAGTTGGTTTGCAGCCTTGGGATGTACCTGTTTGAAGTTGTACTTAAACATGTTTACTTCATTTATGTTCATTAAATGGTTTACCCTTTTCAGACGGGGTGCCAGCCACTGACACGGAATGTCCGTAGGCACGCACTGGTGTCTCCACCTTCTCCTTATTCCACGCCTCAAGTACGAAACATACTACGGCTGCATGACTGCAGCACTCTCCGAGCCTTTGGAAAAACTGTAATCGTCAAGCAAAATCGAGCTACCTGGTGTAGGCACTTCTTACCAGTTCCTGTGCAATGTACTTACTGTGTGGAATTGTGCGTGGCTGTGATAACATTATAAACTCAAAATATGAAAATATCACTAAATTCACGTCTCAAACTAAAAGGGAATGACTACATCTAACAAAGCAAGTGTTGGGCTCGTTGGTGCATATTTAATTTAAAAATGATTAAATTATTCGTCCTCGTCCTACCCAGCACTGTTTTTTTATCTTTTTTAAATTGAACGACTACATGTGTATGGTCCTCCGAGTGTGGAAGATTGTTGTGTAAAATAGTGCCTCTATGCACATGTGCATTCATGTGAGGATTGAATTATTGAGGTTTTCTTTACAAAGAATATCAATACACAAATGCAAAACTACATATATTGTATAACTACGTTTTCCTAATGGGAATAAATTCTTATCCATATTCTTTACTACAGAGAACAAACAAACAACATAATATAGGATGACTGCAGGGGGTCTGATGCTTCCAGGCCACGTAGTCATTCTTTAGAGGCGTTTTGAGAGCTGGGTAACGCAGGCAGCAGTTGTAGCCCTCCAGTAACTGCACAATATACAAGATGTCCAGACTTATTTAATGTTGTGACAAGTTCACTTTGCTGTGACCACATAAGGGAAGTACCTACCCTGCCATGCATGTACAGGTGGCATCCCTTATTTTGCCACATGTTTCAATCACCACCCAGCACACATAGGGTGCTGATGACCTTTGGGAGGGGCTTACGGTTCCTTTCAGTATGATGTACCCTGGCTCTGGCACAGACACCAGTATGCTGTGCACTTTCCCTGTTTGTAGAGTGAACACAAAGTATGAAACATTGAAAGCAATAAACTGACAAAGAAATACCAGAGTCGCTTACCCGACGTAACGTATAAAAATGCATTCAATGACTTATACGCCTTCACTGCTTCGCCGTCAAATCCGGGTCTCCCTACAAAATAATCGCATACGTTGTCGTATGTGACACTTGGCCACAGCTCTTGGCATTCCGAATAATTTCTTTTCTCGTAGTGGTAAGTTTCCAGAAGCTTTCCACTGAAACATCAACTTAACCGCGTTTTAATGTAGCGGAACATTTCGCACTTCGTGTTAGCAGAGATCGCGACTTCAAAGCGCGCGCCAAACGGAACCGAAACATGCACCAACTGTGACGAAATGTAAACTTTTCCGAAAGAAAAGTGTCGGCAAAGTATCTACGTAGGTAGCTTACCTGTTTGGGTGACAGGCGTTTCCAGGCGTACTCATTTTGATTATCGTTGAAGCCCTAGATTACAGACTTTTCCTTTGCTCCAATTCAGCAAAACAAAAATTTCGGACCGGAAGTTCGAACTCCCAGCATGCGTAGCGCCACCTCTCCACTTGAAAACCACCTATAATAGCTCCCGTGACGAATATACATGTTTGATGACGGCCCATATTCGACGGATCCGCTTCCTCTGCAAGTCGCTGGTGATGTACGTGCCGCAGCTGCGTTAGCGCAACAGAACGAGCCTCAGGACCACTGCTTTAGGTAAGTTCATGATTAGAGTGCTCAACATCCCGTGACATTCACTACGACGCAGGAAGCAATCCAAGTGTTTGTGCGGCGTCTGTGCTCCCCAGGAACCGGATGAGTAGCTATATGCTGCAGTGCTGGTGAAGTGGCAGAGTTGTGCAATGACGGCGAAGTACAGTGTAAGCACGCATCACACTTTGTTCCCAGCTCTTTGTCTTCGGCCAGAACTCTTGGTGGTGTATCCACCGCAGTATTGCAGCGACAATGACAGTCTTCGCCAACTGTACCCACAATAGATCGGCACGTTGAGCCATCCCTATTTTCGTAGATGTCGTCGTCGTTTGCACACACGACGAATGCCCAATGAAAGTTACGAAGGCTCTAACCAGCTGTGCAACTCAAGGGCCTGGTTAGAATTAGAATGATTGTCAGGAAATTAACTGTGCTACGTGTTTAGGAAAGTGTCCTTTCTTTTTACATTCCAGTGCTTCTTGCAAATAAATTGCGTAATCCAACCATTCCGTAGCCACTCCGCATCCCTTTATTCGTGGTTCCCGTCCCTCCTCATTGTTTCTCCTTGAAAACATGCGTGTATCTGCATGCAGAAGAACTGGAGAAGTGCATTGAATCACAAGAATTCCAGTGCTTCTTGCAAATAAATTGCGTAACCCAAACGTTTCGTAGCCACTCACGCATCCCTTTACTCTGGTTCCCCTCCCCCTCATCGTTTCTCCTTCAAAACATGCGTGTATCTGCATGCAGAACAACTGAAGAGGTGCATTTAATCACAAGAATTCCAGTGCTTCTTGCAAATAAATTGCGTAACCCAACCATTCCGTAGCCACTCCGCATCCCTTTATTCGTGGTTCCCCTCCGTCCTCACCGTTTCTCATTGAAAACATGCATGTGTCTGCATGCAGAACAACTGAAGTGCATTTAATCCAAGAATTGCAATGCTTCTCGCAAATCAATTGCGTAACCCAAACATTCGTAGCCACTCTCGCATCCCTTTACTCCTGGTTCAGCTCCCTCTCATCGTTTCTCCTTCAAAACATGCGTGTATCTGCATGCAGAACAACTGAAGAAGTGCATTTAATCACAAGAATTCCAGTCCTTCTTGCAAATAAATTGCGTAACCCAACCATTCGTAGCCACCCTCGCATTCCTTTATTCGTGGTTCCCCTCCCTCCTCATCGTTTCTCCTTCAAAACATGCGTGTATCTGGATGCAGGAACAGCTGAAGAAGTGCATTTAATCACAAGAATTCCAGTGCTTCTTGCAAATAAATTGCGTAATCCAACCATTCCGTAGCCAGTCCGCATCCCTTTATTCGTGGTTCCCGTCCCTCCTCATCGTTTCTCCTTGAAAACATGCGTGTATCTGCATGCAGAAGAACTGAGAAGTGCATTTAATCACAAGAATTCCAGTGCTTCTTGCAAATAAATTGCGTAACCCAACCGTTTCGTAGCCACTCTCGCATCCCTTTACTCCTTGTTCCCCTCCCCCTCATCGTTTCTCCTTCAAAACATGCGTGTATCTGCATGCAGAAGAACTGAAGAGGTGCATTTAATCACAAGAATTCCAGTGCTTCTTGCAAATAACTTGCGTAACCCAACCATTCCGTAGCCACTCCGCATCCCTTTATTCGTGGTTCCCCTCCGTCCTCACCGTTTCTCCTTGAAAACATGCATGTGTCTGCATGCAGAACAACTGAAGTGAGTTTAATCCAAGAATTGCAATGCTTCTTGCAAATCAATTGCGTAACCCAACCATTCCGTAGCCATCTCGCATCCCTTTATTCGTGGTTCCCCTCCTTCCTCATCGTTTCTCCTTCAAAACATGCGTGTATCTGCATGCAGAAGAACTGAAGAAGTGCATTTAATCACAAGAATTCCAGTGCTTCTTGCAAATAAATTGCGTAACCCAACCATTCCGTAGCCACACTCGCATTCCTTTATTCGTGGTTCCCCTCTTTCCTCATCGTTTCTCCTTCAAAACATGCGTGTATCTGCATGCAGAACAACTGAAGAAGTGCATTTAATCACAAGAATTCCAGTGCTTCTTGCAAATAAATTGCGTAACCCAACCATTCCGTAGCCACTCCGCATCCCTTTATTCGTGGTTCCCCTCCGTCCTCATCGTTTCTCCTTGAAAACATGCGTGTATCTGCATGCAGAACAACTGAAGAGTGCATTTAATCACAAGAATTGCAATGCTTCTTGCAAATAAATTGCGTAACCCAACCATTCCGTAGCCATCTCGCATCCCTTTATTCGTGGTTCCCCTCCTTCCTCATCGTTTCTCCTTCAAAACATGCGTGTATCTGCATGCAGAACAACTGAAGAAGTGCATTTAATCACAAGAATTCCAGTGCTTCTTGCAAATAAATTGCGTAACCCAACCATTCCGTAGCCACTCCGCATCCCTTTATTCGTGGTTCCCCTCCGTCCTCATCGTTTCTCCTTGAAAACATGCATGTGTCTGCATGCAGAACAACTGAAGTGCATTTAATCACAAGAATTCCAGTGCTTCTTGCAAATAAATTGCGTAACCCAACCATTCCGTAGCCATCTCGCATCCCTTTATTCGTGGTTCCCCTCCTTCCTCATCGTTTCTCCTTCAAAACATGCGTGTATCTGCATGCAGAACAACTGAAGAAGTGCATTTAATCACAAGAATTCCAGTGCTTCTTGCAAATAAATTGCGTAACCCAACCATTCCGTAGCCACACTCGCATCCCTTTATTCGTGGTTCCCCTCCTTCCTCATCGTTTCTCCTTCAAAACATGCGTGTATCTGCATGCAGAACAACTGAAGAAGTGCATTTAATCACAAGAATTCCAGTGCTTCTTGCAAATAAATTGCGTAACCCAACCATTCCGTAGCCACACTCGCATCCCTTTACTTCGTGGTTCCCCTCCATCCTCATCGTTTCTCCTTCAAAACATGCGTGTATCTGCATGCAGAACAACTGAAGAAGTGCATTTAATCACAAGAATTCCAGTGCTTCTTGCAAATAAATTGCGTAACCCAACCATTCCGTAGCCATCTCGCATCCTTTATTCGTGGTTCCCCTCCTTCCTCATCGTTTCTCCTTCAAAACATGCGTGTATCTGCATGCAGAACAACTGAAGAAGTGCATTTAATCACAAGAATTCCAGTGCTTCTTGCAAATAAATTGCGTAACCCAACCATTCCGTAGCCACACTCGCATCCCTTTACTTCGTGGTTCCCCTCCTTCCTCATCGTTTCTCCTTCAAAACATGCGTGTATCTGCATGCAGAACAACTGAAGAAGTGCATTTAATCACAAGAATTCCAGTGCTTCTTGCAAATAAATTGCGTAACCCAACCATTCCGTAGCCATCTCGCATCCCTTTATTCGTGGTTCCCCTCCTTCCTCATCGTTTCTCCTTCAAAACATGCGTGTATCTGCATGCAGAACAACTGAAGAAGTGCATTTAATCACAAGAATTCCAGTGCTTCTTGCAAATAAATTGCGTAACCCAACCATTCCGTAGCCACACTCGCATCCCTTTACTTCTGGTTCCCCTCCATCCTCATCGTTTCTCCTTCAAAACATGCGTGTATCTGCATGCAGAACAACTGAAGAAGTGCATTTAATCACAAGAATTCCAGTGCTTCTTGCAAATAAATTGCGTAACCCAACCATTCCGTAGCCACACTCGCATCCCTTTACTTCTGGTTCCCCTCCATCCTCATCGTTTCTCCTTCAAAACATGCGTGTATCTGCATGCAGAACAACTGAAGAAGTGCATTTAATCACAAGAATTCCAGTGCTTCTTGCAAATAAATTGCGTAACCCAACCATTCCGTAGCCACATTCGCATCCCTTTACTTCTGGTTCCCCTCCTCCTCATCGTTTCTCCTTCAAAACATGCGTGTATCTGCATGCAGAACAACTGAAGAAGTGCATTTAATCACAAGAATTCCAGTGCTTCTTGCAAATAAATTGCGTAACCCAACCATTCCGTAGCCACACTCGCATCCCTTTACTTCTGGTTCCCCTCCTCCTCATCGTTTCTCCTTCAAAACATGCGTGTATCTGCATGCAGAACAACTGAAGAAGTGCATTTAATCACAAGAATTCCAGTGCTTCTTGCAAATAAATTGCGTAACCAACCATTCCGTAGCCATCTCGCATCCATTAATTCGTGGTTCCCCTCCCTCCTCATCGTTTCTCCTTCAAAACATGCGTGTATCTGCATGCAGAACAACTGAAGAAGTGCATTTAATCACAAGAATTCCAGTGCTTCTTGCAAATAAATTGCGTAACCCAACCATTCCGTAGCCACACTCGCATCCCTTTACTTCTGGTTCCCCTCCATCCTCATCGTTTCTCCTTCAAAACATGCGTGTATCTGCATGCAGAACAACTGAAGAAGTGCATTTAATCACAAGAATTCCAGTGCTTCTTGCAAATAAATTGCGTAACCCAACCATTCCGTAGCCACACTCGCATCCCTTTATTCGTGGTTCCCCTCCTTCCTCATCGTTTCTCCTTC